>NC_087220.1:66522107-66574607 GCF_015104395.2 Macrobrachium nipponense
TTTACTTGAAGTGACTTAGAACCAGGGAAGTACTTAGACTTCTGAAATCAGGGAAATACTTAGACTTTTAAAGTTGTTGATGGAATGATGCCCTTTGATTAATTTAATTACTTACAAGATTACCTCACACCTGTTTTGTTGAACTTAGTCTGATTTTCTGCAATACTGGTAAGTTGTTAAGGGATCACTGTTGCCTTTAGAGTTTTCAGGCGTTTAGTACCTGTTATGAGGGTTCAGGTGTCTGGCTTTTGGTGAGGTAATAATTGATGAATGGTAACCAGATACTTGGCACTTCGTAACAATATATATATTATATATATATATATATATATATATATATACTATATATATATATATATATATATATATATATATATATATATATTATATATATAATTATATGTTAATAAAAGGAATAATTTCTCCTCGAACCCACTGTAATGATTTCTGCACCTGGCGCCCACGAAAGTAAATTCATCACCTGATAAAAACTTTCCCCCTCCTCCTCCTACTCCCGCGCCGAGCAAATATTTTTATCTCCGAGTTCCTACCACCCCACCCCCCCTCACCCCCTAAAGTAAACTCGATCGCTGCCGAACTTTTTAAAAAGAAATTTTTTTTTTCAAAAATAAGTAAATAAAAAATGAAGATCGACTGCGTGTTCCTCCTCACTTCGATGGAAGTGGGGAGAAAAGATGAGGGAACACTGAAATGTGATAAGGATAACTTTGTTATCGGGACTTGTTATCGGCCAGTGGTTACAGAGAGAGAGAGAGAGAGAGAGAGAAAGAGAGAGAGGCGAGAGAGAGAGAAGAGGTGAGATTTGGAGGAGGAGGGAGAGGAGAAGGAGAGAGGGCATGGGGGGAACGTTTTTTACATTGTCTATTTTTTGGAAGTTTTTACTCAACTTTTTTTTTTTTGAGAAATTGCAAGACAATTTTGACAGTATCTTGGTTTCTCCGAGTTGGAGGAACGTTCTGTACATGGCGTCTTTTCTTTCTCTCTCTCTCTTTCTCTCTCTCTCTCTCTCTTCTCTCTCTCTCTCTTCTTGTTTTGACTTCGCGTTGCCATGACAACGAGCCATTTTGCCCTGTTTGTATGTGTGTGTGTGTGTCTGTCAGTCTGTCTGAATTGCCTGTACTCAGCCTTACCCCTCTGGTCCAAAAAAAAAAAAAAAAAAGTCTTTTTTTGACTTATGATTAATGGTGAAGGAAACTGACCCCCCTCACCCCCCCCCAACCCCCTTTACAGAAAGGTCCAAAAAATGTCAAAAGCTTTGGTTACACGGAAAGCCTTTTTTTTTTTTTTTTTTTTTTTTTTTTTTTTTTTTTTGTGGGGGGGGGGGGGTGTGTGCAAGAGTCTCAGGAAACCAAGGCATTTTGACCTTTTACGAATATTGTATAGGGTGATCCAGTCACCCCCACCCCCTCCTTTCTCCTCCTCCTCCCCCTCCCGATTGTCAGGGATAGGAAATCTAGCACCATCAGATTACTACCACAAGCCCGCACTGAATTTATCACAGACGGTTTGAATGGCATAACGTTTATATTTCCTGCATGTTAAATGGCAAAAGCGCTTTAGGGTATTTCTGAATAATCTTTTATCATAGTTTTGTTTTATAACCAAATTAAACCCAATCCGCATATTTATTTCTTGGACGTTGATATTCGGACATTTTTATGGCCTTTGGCGTACAAGCCAAACGCTTAAAATTATTCATTTTATATATACGTATATGAGAGAGAGAGAGAGAGAGAGAAGAGAGAGAGAGAGAATGGTTCGTCGAAGTTTAATATAAAATAGAATTTCGGCGCAATCGAGTTCTCTGTAGTACAGCGCATAATGCTACATATGAGATTTTCAGCCACGCCCCGACGGTGGCCTGAGTTGTTGACCCTAAAGCGTTGCCAGACGCACGATCATTACTAAATTAAACTTTATATATCATCAAAACTACTGATGCTAGAGGGCTGCAATTTGGTATGTTCGATGATTGGAGGGTGGATGATCAACATGTCAATTTGCAGCCCTCTAGCCTCAGTAGTGTTTAATATCTGAGGACGGACAGACAAGTAGCCATCTCAATAGTTTTCTTTTGCGAAGAACTAAAAATACGATTTATAATCATACTTCCCTTTATCAAAGCACCCACTAATTCAGCTACAAACTACAAACCTCTCAATTGACAAACCTCACCTTTAGGCGCCTTTGAAAGGATAAACAAACTTAGGCGACGAGTGTATATGCAAGACAAACATCATCCATTGTATTGTATGTCACTGTCGGGGGACATAATGGTGCTGGGGACACATTGGTGAACAATTGAACACATCATCATTTGTTCTCTGTCAGCGACACCTGTTAGCTGATTAACTAGCAGTAATTAGCGAAATCGTGACCTCTATAGACTCGCACCTCTATTTTCCCCCGTCCGGCTAAAAACGCGCGTATCAGTGAGGCTCTGGAGAGAGAGAGAGAGAGAGAGAGAGAGAGAGAGAGAGAGAGAGAGAATCGACCTTCGAAATTAACGGCGTGTTTACGCAATTTGTTTTGATGAACAGGAAGCAATTAAGACAAAATGAAACCGGATGGAGGCAGGCAGTAAACAAGAGTATTCTGTAGAGCAAATATTTTCATTAGGGCCACCTGACCTAACCTAACCCAACCCAACAATTTGGTATGTTTGAGGATTGGAGGGTGGATGATCGACCCACAAATTTGCAGCCCTCTAACCTCATTAGTTTTTATTTTATTGAAGGTTAAAGTTAATCATGATCGTGCGTCTGGCAACGCATTCGGATGAACAACTCTGGCCACTATAGGGGCGTGGCTGAAGGTTTCATGGGCCGCAGCTAAGAGTTTCATGGGCCGTAGCTGGGAGTTTAGTACGTTTCGTGTGTCTGACAACGCTGTAGGACAGGCCACCACTGGGTCCTGGCTGAAAGTTTCATGGGCCGCGGCTCATACAGCATTATACGCTGCATACAGAAAACTCCATGTTTTTTCCTCTGTAACTCATCTACGTACATTCAAAACCCCACGTTGTGGTGCCCTGTTTATTTTTCATTCTATCTTCTGCAGCAGATCTATGGTAACCCGTCTTTCCCTTGCCATATAAATTAATAAGTCTAATAAACCAAATACTTAAATCAGCAAGTACGTAAAGTATTTTATCAAGACTTCAAGTGAAAGCGTTTAAGAAAGTAGGACATCAAATTGCGATGTATGTATAAATTGCATTGAAGGTGTATGAATAGAACGTTAAAGCAATGTGGAATGAATTAACCTCAGGAAACCTCAGGAACACAGAGATTAACATAAGAGTTTATCAAGACAGATTTTATAAACCAGGGGAGACACTCGAAAAATCAGAGTAAATTACAGAAAATTTTGAACGAGGAGACACTCGAAAAATCAGAGTAAATTACAGAACATTTTGAACGAGGAGACACTCGAAAAATCTGAGTAAATTACAGAAAAAAAATTTTTGAAACGGGAGGGAACACTCGAAAAAATCTGAGGTAAATTACCGAAAAATTTTTGGAAACGGATGGGAGGACACCTCGAAAAAAAATCTGAGTAAATTACAGAAAATTTTGAACGAGGAGACACTCGAAAAATCTGAGTAAATTACAAAAAATTTTAAACGAGGAGACAATCGAAAAATCAGAGTAAATTCTAGAGATTTTTCAATCGCAGAGACTTCGATTTTCAACGAGGTCAGAGTAAATTCTAGAAAAGTTTAAACAAGGAGACACTCGAAAAATCAGAGTAAATTCTAGAAAATTTTGAACGAGGAGACACTCGAAAAATCAGAGTAAATTCTAGAAAATCTTAAACGAGGAGACACTCGAAAATCAGAGTAAATTCTAGAAAATTTTAAACGAGGAGACAATCGAAAAATCAGAGTAAATTCTAGAAAATTTTGAACAAGGAGACACTCGAAAAATCAGTGTAAATATTAGAATATTTTAAACGAGGAGACACTCGAAAAATCAGTGTAAATATTAGAAAATCTTAAACAAGGAGACACTCGAAAAATCTGAGTAAATTCTAGATAATTTTAAACGAGGAGACACTCGAAAAATCTGAGTACATTTTATAGAATTTAAAACGCGCGAGTTACTGACCAACCCAGAACCTCAAGAAGCGAGCAACGACACTACAACTAATTCAATAACATATGCATTACGCCTGTTACTCTTAATGAGCTCGGGAGGAGCACAGGTAAGAATCTCCTTACACTGGCACCTGGCTGCCCCCACTCCAAAAAGCTGAAGGGTCCTCTGTGACATCATTAACTCCGTAGACGAGGGGGAATGTCGCTGGAGATTTTGTTTTTGTGCGTGTCTATGGAAGGAGGCCAGGTTCATGGAACGGGGAGGGAATTTTGTGTGTTCATTTTCTCTCCTGGCTTGAAGGCAACTAATGTTTTTCTCTCTCCTCCCTCACTTTCGTAAGTGTACACATATATACATATTAAGACCATCTTCAGGAGAAATCTTGCACACACATCCAAATTAGGAACCTCTTCAGGAGAAATCTTACTGAAGTACGCGAGTCTTTTTTTTACTGTGATTTCTGTACGAGACAAACTGTCTTATGTTTTTTTTTTTTATTTTATTTAGTAATTTGCATATGTACTAATCCCACTATAAAGTAACTACGTGTCTAGGGAGGCGCAGTCTAGATAAGGCTGATTGCTGAATAATTATAAATGCAAAAGCTACTTATTAAAGGAATGGGCAGCAGAGAGAGAGAGAAACAAAAAGACATTCAAAATTGCTCAAATACTTAAAATAAATATGGTGCCATATTTGCAAGAGAAAAGCTTAGCTTGTTGAAGACGGTTCGATTAAGTCGTGCAAACATAAATACGTGTTGCAGAACACACAAACACACACACCTGAAAATACCAACACGAACACTCAAACAAAAATCATTGAGAAAACTCGCCCTACCATAGTGGCGTGTGTGTGAAGACCAAGGCTAAATTGACCTCGGCATACCCTGAATATCTAAGTAGCCCAACAAAAGCCTGTGAAAAGCAGACCAGTACATCAATTGCACTGGGTCGCCCTCAAGATAGATACACTAAGGGACACCTACTCGAGTAGAATGTACAAGTAACACCCGAGTGTGAGGATTTGTGAAATTTAGGTTGAAGAAAAAGGACTGAGACTTATTTGCGAAGTCAGACTTAGAAAGTTTTAAAATTTACAACCAATGGACTGAAAAGACTTTGGAATTATTGGTATTTTATGCGAATTCAATTTCAAAATAAATATCTGCTATGAAATGGCTCGGGAATTGAGAACTGCGCCGGACCAGAGATTCAAATTCCAAGAAATAATATTAAAATAGTTTTTAAAATTCCATCATAAGGGTAGAAGGATGCTGAATATAGTGCATTAGTCCTCAAACCCCTCGTATTAGGCACCAGCTGATGGTATTCTCAAGTAAGTGCAGTGAACTTTCGTCATTACTCAAAAACTACATCATCCAATCTTCCAACTCTCCTGCCTTCAGGAGGCAATCATTGCATGGTGCTTCCACGGCCATTACGTTTTGTTTGCCCAGTTATCTATTTAAACTCTCTCTCTCTCTCTCTCTCTCTCCTCTCTCTCTCTCTCTCTCTCTCTTCCTTCTCTCGCTCTCATTTCTCTCTCTCTCTCTCTCTCTCTCTCTCTCTCTCTCTCTCTCTCTCGTAGTGTGGAAGATTCCCCAGGAACTTCAAAACTCCAACACACCTGAACATACAAAAGTGCTTGAGATACGAACTCCCGGTTTCCAACTCGGCCCCTTCAAACTTTTTTTTTTTCTAAAAACTTCCAAGAGGACAATTTCCTCTTCACGCACAGACACATATATAGACATACAGACACAGACCCGAAGTGTCGGGGGGGGAATGGAACGGTAAACATGAAAGAAATTCTTCGTTTCCAGAATTCACGAAAATTAATGAGTCCTATGAATTAGTGATGGATCCTTTCTAAAGACGACCTGCGCCTTTGACGGTCTCTCGCTTTTGGGCTGAATATTTCAGCAGCCCTTCCCAGAATAGATAGAGAGACAGGAAGTCTCTCTCTCTCTCTCTCTCTCTCTCTCTCTCTCTCTCTCTCTCTCTCTGTTGTTGTATATTCGCGCAGTGTCGAATAAATTAACTTACAAATGGATGTATTTATGCATGATTTTTGTATACTGTTCAATGATTTGATTTAAAGTTGTATATCATTATGCATGATTTTGTATGTATGGTGTATGAATATACAACATACATGCATGAAGTCATTCATACGTCCGCGAAGGTGTTTTTTTTTTATCATGTTATTTTTATCCCCGGGGTTTTCACCCCCTTTTTTTTACCCCCTATTATTTTTTACCCTTTGTTATTTTTACACCTTGTTATTTTTTTACTATTTTTTTTATTTTTTACTCATTTTACCACCTTGTTTTTTTTACCTTAGTTTTTTTTATCCTCTTTTTCCTGTTTTTATTTATCCAGTTTTCACCCCGTGTTTTTTTTACATCGTTATTATTTACCCATTTTTTACCCCTTGTTATTTTACGCCCTGTTATTTTTAACCGCTAATTTTTTATTCCTTTTTTTTTACAATTTTTCACCCCTTTGCCACTTTTCTTCTGCTTATTTACCTCCGGATTTTTACCCCCTGTGTTTTTTACCCCTGTTCAACCGCTTCTAATTAATCAGGGGTTTTGCAACGAGTAGTACCATCACCGAATCTTCACCAATTTCCATTATTTACCCTTAATGAATGAAGGTTACCTGTCTTAGGGGGTGAAAGGGGGGTGGGGGGTAATATCCCAACCAACGCTCCCGTGCGACAATCACTTAAAAAAAACAAATGACACCTCCGTAATGCGACAAAGCAACGCATTACACCTCGTAGCTACCGCCTTCACGTAGTAGGTGGGCGTCGTCATCCCACGCGAATGAACAATCTAACCTCTGATCTTTATTAATAGGGAAACAAACTCCCCCTCCCCCCCTTTCCTTCCCCCCCCCTACCAAATATTCCTCCCATTCCACCCATCTCCTTTAAGTCCTGTCTGCGATCTATATAGCCTCCCACATTTTTTTCCCACCCCGTGTTTCTCCCACCTCACAATGCGAGGCGTCATACTGGTTGGGGTTTATAGATAGAAAGGGGAAAGTGGTGGGGGGGGGTATGGGGGTTATTTTTGGTGGCCTGTGGTGGGATCGTGGTCTTCTGAGTGGCTACTTTTCCGTCATTATTTTTTTTTCGATAATTATTCTTGTGCTTTAGCGACAAACGCAAGCTAGAAGACTCTATAAGTATTTTTTGCTAATGTCAGCAGACTGAGAATCTACGTAGTTGGAAAGATCGCAAATTCTGAAAGGTATTTTTTCACAATTCTTCTAGCTTATTTAGCAACAAACGACTGATATACGTCTATTAAATTAGCTTTGCTAATGTCATCAGATGAAGAAACTGGTTCTGTTTGCTTGTATGGTGTTTTGACGTTGCATGGAGCAAGTGGTTATTCCGCAACGGGACCAACGGCTTTACGTGACTTCCGAACTGCGTCGAGAGTGAACTTCTATCACCAGAAAGAAACTGGTTCTGAAGAAACTAGTTGGAATGACCACAGATTCTGGAAGGTTTTTTTTCATTTTGCTTTAGCAGGAAACGCCTAAAAGACAGTTGTTAAAAGTATTTCTGCCAATGTCAGTAGACGAAGAATCTACTAGTTGGAAAGGCGGCAGATTCTGAATATAATTTTTTCCATAATTATTCGTTTGATTTAGCGGGTTGGAAAGAGGACAGATTATAAATATAATTTCTTTCCATAATTATTCGTAGATTTAGCGACAAAATGAAGGACGACAGATTCTGAATATAATTTTTTCTATAATTATTCGTTTAATTTAGCGGGCTGGAAAGAGGACAGATTCTGAATATAATTTCTTTCCATAATTATTCGTTTGATTTAGCGGGCTGGAAAGAGGACAGATTCTGAATATAATTTCTTTCCATAATTATTCGTAGATTTAGCGACAAAATGAAAGACGACAGATTCTGAATATAATTTTTTCCCATAATTATTCGTTTGATTTAGTGACAAAATGAAAGATGGCTGTATAGGTATTTTTACTCATACCACCAGACGAAGCAACTACCCAGAAGGACGACGAGACGGACAATACCAGATATTTCCGAGGACGGTACGAGAACAGATCCTGATTCTCTCAACTTTCTCTGCTTTCTTAATTGAAATACTTTGAAGGACTCTGGAGGACTCGGGCAAGGGAGGGACAGTTCGATCTATAATACCAGCTGATATCGTCGGAACTTTAATCATTATTTTTGACGAATCATTGTTATTTTTGAAAGCATCGTTTGCTACTGAATAGCGTGACATCGGCTGTGGATATTTACCGTCAGCTTAAAAATAAATAAATAAATAAAAAATAAGCTATAGCGTGGGTGCGAATCTCACATCAGACTAAAAATTTCGTTACGAAAGGCCTTAAGGTTTTTGGTGTTTTTATAGAAAGCGTATTGATAAAAATTGCTAAGAGCTCTCTCTCTCTCTCTCTCTCTCTCTCTCTGTGTATATACATATATATACTCACACAAAATCACAGTAGAAGCACGTGACTTCATTAAATAAACGGATACCACAGAAAAATGATAGTCAGAAATCCAAGCGCTTTCGTCTTTACTAAGACATTGTCGAAGAACGACAATTTCTTAGTAAAGACGAAAGCGCTTGGATTTCTGCCTGTCATTTTCCTGTGGTATCCGCTTTTATATATATATATATATATATATATATATATATATATATATATATATATATATATATGTGTGTGTGTGTGTGTGTGTGTGTGTACATATATAATGTATATATTTTTATATTAATAATAAATAATATGTACATATAATTATATGTATATGCATAGATATATTATGATTACCCAAGAATCAGACCTATGAATTATACACTAACATTAACATAAACGAACCGAATGTCTCCAGGTTATCGTTTTCCTATAAAAGCTCACAAACGAAAACTACCTTTATTAAAAACCCTTCACAAACGCGCAAACAAACACATGATTAATGACATGGCAGTGTCGAGAGACGGAGGAGGAGGAGAAAAAACTCCTACAGCACTTAAGATTCGCGAAAAAAAAAGTACTTGAGGAAAAGGCCAGTTACTCACAACTTCCTGCATTTTCCTAATGAAAAACTTCTCAGTTTCTGCTCAAAACGTACTGTGCATGAGTTTGTTTGTGCGTTTGGTTTGGAGGGTGGGGTGGGCTGGGAGGGGGGGGAGGGGGGGGGGGGTTTAAGAAAGCGCGCACGCGTGCGCGCGGATCTGACTTCTATTTTTTTTCTCCCAGTTCACAACTTCAAACATTATGTCTGATGATATCTGTTCCCATAATACCTACACTCTCTGCCAGGCCCGTCGCTCTTGTAGTTACACACAAACACACACACACACACACATACACAAATATAACATATCTATATATTATATATATATTATTATCTATATATATATAGATATATTCCCGCATAGATTTATAAATGTATATAATTACATGTCAAGTAATAATTTATATGTAAATGTACATATAAATACTTTCGCAACCAAAAGGAAAATTTAGCTCATAAAATAGATGCTTAAGAATACGGGAACAATTACTAAATATATTTCATGCGGACTTTATACTACAAATATTTTCGAAGCTACCTGGAAAGTATCTTTGGTAAAATCATGAAATCGACCGGAATTATTCCTGATTAATCATATCACAACACTGACCAATTTAAGCCATATCGTAAATTATCTAAAGAGAATGAATTTGTCTCAATAAACAAACACCCAACCATTTTTAGAAACAAGAAAGGGATAGCAACAACTTAGAGAATTACTTTGGAGCAATAAACAACGACCTAGCAATTATTGTATTGAAGCAATAAATAACGACCTAGCAACTTAAATATCATCACGGATAGCAACAATGAAGCCAATTACTCTAAAGTAACAAATAACTACCTAGCATCTATTGAAGCAATAAATAAGGACCTGGCAACCATTAAAGCAATAAATGACGACCTAGCAACCATTAAAGCAATAAATAACGACCTAGCAACCATTGAAGCAATGAATAACGACCTAGCAACTATTGAAGCAATAAATAACGATCTAGCAACCATTGAAGTAATAAATAACGACCTAGCAACCACTGAAGCAATAAATAACGACCTGGCAACCACTGAAGCGGTAAATCATGACCTAGCAACCAATGAAGCAATAAATAACGACCTAGCAACCATTTGAAGCAATAAATAACGACCTGGCAACCATGGAAGCAATAAATAACGACCTAACAACTCCTGAAGCAATGAATAACGACCTAGCAACCATTGAAGCAATAAATAACAACCTGGCAACTATTGTGAGCAATAAATAACGACCTAACAACTCTTGAAGCAATAAATAACGACCTAGCAACTATTAAATATAAATATTTATACCAACAATGAAGATAATTAATTTGAAGAAATAAATAAGAGCTAAAAATGAAGACAATTACTTTCGAGCAATAAATAACGAACTAGCAACTGTCAAATATAAAAATGTATACCAACAATGAAGAGAATTAATTTGAAAAAATACATAAAAACCAGCAACGAACACAATTAGAGCAATAAATAACGAACTAGCAACTTACAAACATAAAAATTTATACCAACAATGAAGAGAAATAATTTGGAGCAACAAAAAAAAAACCACCGGCCAAATTTTCGACCACAAGAAATGAAGGAGAACAACTTTGGAGCCATAAATACAAAACCAACATCTTTCAAAAAACAAGAAATGAACACCAGAAATGAAGACTTGATAAATCCAGCGGTTTTGAGAAGCGAGGGAGAACCGACTGACGAGAGAGGGGAGTCTGAAATTTCCTAGAATGCTTTTATCAAGCACACACACACACAGAGAGAGAGAGAGAGAGAGAGAGAGAGAGAGAGAGAGAGAGATTGCAAGCAGAGAAGGCGATTGCAAGGGGAGATGGGATAAAAAGAGGCGGATTCTTCGATTTAAGGGTTTTGAGCGAATCATGTGAGAAAGGAAGAGTTGTGATGATAAATCCGGGAGAAGAATTATAGGAAGAGGAATAAGAGAGGGGAATAAGAACGGTGTCGGAGAGGAAGATGGATCTGCTGTTGGTTTGTTTGGAAGAGTGGACTATGTAGTAGTAGGTGTGTCTTGAGGTTTTTAATTAAAATGTGACTGGATGATAATACGTATAATATAGTATATATATATATATATATATCTATATATATATATATATATATAAAGATAATTAACATACACCAGCGAATGACACGATACTTTGCATGCGTAAAGAAAATATTTCAAAGTCATAATGATTGTCCAGTCTTGCAATGTTGCAAATATTTCTGAAAAATGGAAGTGATTGAATAGAACATAAAATAATGGGAAGAATTTATGCTAGGACTGTAGACTATAGAGAGAGAGAGAGAGAGAGAGAGAGAGAGAGAGAGAGAGAGAAGAGAGAGAGGAGAGAGAGAGAGGAAGAGAGAGAGAGAGAATCATATACTCTTTTAACATTAATGAGAAAACTCCTCCCACATACATGACAGCCTTCCATATTGACTGGCGTTTGAACATGTCCAGTGTTGCCTAGTTTCCATGGGTCCTACCCAACACTAATTCATGATTTTTCGTCCCTCCCTAATTCCACTCTTTATCAAAATTCTAACGCACATTTATCCCCCGGATAAACAACCAGCGAAACAACCAGGACCCAGTGTTGTTGCATTAAGAATCAATCGATTCGTAATCCATTCGTCTATCCCGACCGTCCGCCCAAAGATTTGTCAAAAGATTTGTCATTCATATTGTACCTGGATATCAAACATTTACTCTGGGATCCTGGGATAAGTAACCTGACCGTTCTGTAGTGGAGGAAGAGTATGAGAGAGAGAGAGAGAGAGAGAGAGAGAGAGAGAGAGAGAGAGAGAGAGAGAGGTAACTCGAAGCTCTTAAAGTCGATGTGTGCTTCATTGGTGTGGTTAAAAAACATTGCTACTTATTTGTAATAATAATAATATACTGCTCTCTCTCTCTCTCTCTCTCTCTCTCTCTCTCTCTCTCTCTCTCTCTCTCTCTCTCTCTGTTATTGTATAGGTATAGTTAACAGGAATGCATGAAAATTGATTACAATTTAGGAATAAAAATCTCTGAACTCCACGGATATGTAAAGGTGTAGTTAACAGGAATTCCTAAAATTTCATTACATTTTATGAATACAAATCTCAAACTTTATGGGATATGGTTAACAGAAACGCATAAATTAACAGTGACCAATTCCCACCACAGGCCAAATCAAAATTCAGGCGGCCTGCTTACACAGCCAACTGCCTTTGAATTACTAACAGCCTTAAAAGTGGGTCAAAGTTAGTGTGGAAATGAACCAGGTTCATATGGATGACGTTTCGAGAGTAAATAATTGAACTGGGACGAAAAATGCCCATTAAAGTGGATCGAACGAGGAATTTGTATCGACTAAGCATAGCCTTAGGTGATGACGAAAAAACAGATGGGTTTGCACCATTCTTACCATTTTATTTGGGTTTTGCGTCGTTTATTTTTCTCGTCCGTAATAGTTAATATCTTTCTCCACATCACACCTGCTTTAAGATAAAATTGGGTAATTCACGCCGTTCAAAACAGTTTGGCACAATGATAGGCTTGCATTCAATAGAATCGTTTCACGTTGTCACACGGAATGTTTTCGCTCACCGCCCGTCAGGCCACATTGGTACCCTGTATTTTTAACCTGTCCGCGGAAAATTAACCCCCCACCTCCCATGAATGCGCTAATTAGCATTACTTCATCGGTTTCGACGAGTTATTCATAGAAACCCGATGTAGGAGCGGGC
This sequence comes from Macrobrachium nipponense, assembly GCF_015104395.2. Classification (NCBI taxonomy): domain Eukaryota; kingdom Metazoa; phylum Arthropoda; class Malacostraca; order Decapoda; family Palaemonidae; genus Macrobrachium; species Macrobrachium nipponense. Next base: position 66,535,085 of record NC_087220.1, read on the forward strand.
AATTGTTCCCTTTGTTTGCCCCAAGTAAGATTTGGGTTGAACAATAACATCGCTGATTATGCGCTGTTTGTCCCCGCGGGGCCTGGTGAAAGAGACCTCTATTTTTTGCTCGAGTGCTTTCAAGGATAAGTCTGTCACAGGGCGCTGATTCGGCTCAAAACGCGGTTTTATGAGGTATTTGCGTAATGGCCAGGTGGGGCGTTCAATGGCATTCTGTTTATGAATCTTATTTTCAGTAGGGTTTTCCAATTTTTTTTTTTTTTTTTTTTTGCCATACAAGAACCAATAAATAAAGCTTGCTTTGCATGGTGATTACATTAATTTTATCGCCATTCTCAATAGTTCTGGAGAGAACGGCATCACAGGTTAATTCTGCAATTACTCTTTTCAATTCCTGGTAAGTAGCCCACGAGTGATTTTGACTGTATTAAAAACAATTCAGGTATGGCAGCAGTTATGACCTGAACTCGACAACCATGAATCGAATGACCTATATTATTTAACCACAGAGTCTACTTCATAATAAAAAAGCTTTCAATTCATTAATTAGGGTGTGTTCTATTATAAAAAATGATAGCAAAATCTCAGGCCCCAAACTTGAATATTTTTTAATCTCCAATTATTTTCGTTTAATCAAAACTGTAATGCAACATTTAAATAACACTTAGAAAGGTAATGAATAGCAAAAATTAAAGTGTAATCCACTTTGAAACTATAATACTTTATTGAAAAATAGCAATGAATAATAAAACCTGAATATGTTTTTAATTACCAGAGGTGTTATTTTCTTAAACCACGTTTGGGGACTAAAACCTGAATATGTTTTTAATTACCAGAGGTGTTATTTTTTTAACCACGTATTGAGGAAACAGGAACTGAGAATTTACCCCTCGCTAAAGATCAACCCAGTGAGGATAAATGGGTCACAATATAAATTGGTTACAGTCATAAGCAATCTTGCAAGAGCAATATTTCTAATGAGACGTTACAGCTTATTTTACGACCGTCCAGCATACCGGACCATGAACGGAAAATGGCTTCAATAAGCAGTAAACATTACCCTATCGGCTTTCAGCATGATGTGTCCCTCAAGCTGATTTAGAACGCTGCAATAAGTAATGGCTGACATAAGCAGTCTATGAGAGAGAGAGAGAGAGAGAGAGAGAGAGAGAGAGAGAGTGAAATTAAAACCCTCCTAGTCTGGCGAAAATATTAAAGTACGCGTACGAGGAGTTAGTTGTATGACCTAGTAGGAGAATTTCCCCAGGGGTCCTCTCACAATCAATGTGAAAATCCCACACTTTCCGCGCCAGAAATGAAGACTCCTTCCCCACTTATGAGGTCCTCTGCCCTTCACTGACACTTCTAAGACACGCCTTCATGATCCCCAGTTGCCTTTGAGTAAATAACGCGCCGCTAGTGAAGAAACAAGCTGGAATAATAAACGAAAAAACAAAAAAATTGGGAGCGTGAAATTCGCTAAGTGACAACTGTTAGGAAACCATCCCCAGGAAATCGCGGGCACTGTCAGTCGGGCCACAGCCACCAAGGTGAGAGGTGTTCAGCGTCTCTCTCTCTGTCTCTTTCTCCTTTCTCTCGCTCGGTGTCGTCGTCTACGTCGTTCTCGGAAACACAAACGCAAGCAATCACAGACTGAAGGAGGTCCGCCCGGTGTCGCCGATTCTTGAAATGACTGCGAACGAAGCCGAGTAGCTGCGGTCGACTTTAGAGATATTTGTTTTGTGCGCTGCCCAGAAAGAAGTCGATTTGTTCAGGCGAGAGGGAGGGAGCCTTGCTAAGCAAATATATACGAAACGAAAGTTAAACCAGAAAATATTGACGAAACATCAAAACGAAAACAACTGGGCTACCTCATTGAAATCCCGTTTAAGCATTTTGGGCATGATCTGAATTCAATCTTATTAAGAAAACGTGATAAAATATCAACTCGTTTTTGAAACCGTTGTTTGCTGAAAAGTGGAGAGAAAAGAAAATTAACGACCACACTAACTTTAAAGCCGTGGATACCGCAGGAGGGGGGACAAACAAACAAACAAGCGACGCGGCAAGGAACGGAAAGATAACAGATAAATAAGAGATAAAAACAAAGCAAGAGGTGGAAGAGAAGAAGAGACAGACAGGACAGAGAGAGATAGCACAGTCGTAGCAGCATTTACTTTGCCAGGAAAGAAACCCTCATCTCCCTCGCGATGTTGGATTAGGTTGTGGAATAGGATGCAATTTTCTCTCTCCCTCTAAACTGCATATGGAATGGGTGTCAATGCAGCGGCCAGCATTTTCTTCTATTATGGTAAGCCATTTCGTCTTTAAGAAAAAAAAAAACAACCTCACTCCATTCTTTTGAAAAAATTATTCCTGTCTTCACTCCATTCTTTTGAGAAAATTATTCCTATCCTCACTCCATTCTTTTGAGAAAATTATTCCAAACCTCACTCCATTCTTTTGAGAAAATTATTCCAAACCTCACTCCATTCCTTGAAGAAAAATGCTCCAAACTTCACTCCATTTATTAATAAAAGTATGCTCTGTGGAACTAAACAAAAAGAATGATTCTCCCTTTTTCTGTGGTAATTATTATTTGACGAAAGATTTCGTTTAATTTTCGATCCTTAATGAAATCCACTCCAAAATAAATTGTGACTTCTCCATTGGCATCTATGTCTTGTTAAGATGTAATTAAAAGTTCATTGATTCTTTTAGGTGAATTTGCTTCTACAAAAGGTCTGGTTATAGAATTATTTTCTTCAGCAATGAAATCTATACTTTTGTAAAATATATAAAATTCTTTTAATGCTCTTTCAATATGATTTTATATATTTGAGTCTATAATGCAATTATGCAAAATGTCTTCAATCGTGTTTGCCATCACGTAAAATTAAACTTGTAATTTATGCTTATCCCATTCATTCCTCATGAATTAATCATCTAGCTACTTGAAATGTAATTCAGAATTAGTCTGGGAGCTAGACTTTTGTTTAAAATTAATTCGAAATAAAGATACCACATTTTTCAGAACTGATTTTTGTTAATGGTTTATAAAAGTAAATATTTATACACGAATCGATTATAACCTCCACTGAACTTGATTAAAATCAAATTAATATTTTGAGGTGGGACAGAATACTAAAAATAAATCATACGAAAGTCATCAAATCTGGAAGGTTTGCCAAATTATGATTTAATTAAAAATCATTTAATAAATACGTCTATCCCATAATCCCTCTCGATATAATTTCAGTAAAACGATTTTATTCTTTATTAGAACCAGAAACAGTTATAACAATGAACAAAAATCAAAGTTAACTTCTTTAAAAAGGTTCTCCGTCTGACTTTTCTTACAACACTAAATAAACAAATTTCAAAATAAGTTATATAAAACAGCAACACTTCGTTTTCTAATATAATTATTTCTGTTTTCTGCGTTTGTTATTTCTTTGTCTTGATCTCTGCCAAAACACCTTTGCATGATTATACAACAATCTCTGTCTCATAGTTTTAACGTAAATGATAAGCCATTCTCATAGTTTCATGTATCAAGTTTCGAAAATAACCAAAAGCAAAAAGGTTCTGGGTGGGATAATTGACATAAATTCTCAATATACACAAATCTGGATAAATTTTAATAAATTCAAGGTTCTTGTTTCGAAAACGTTGAAAAAATTTTCACAGCATTGTTATAGGTACAAATACATTTTATACATTATATATATATATATATACATATATATGTATGTATGTATGTATGTATATATATATATATATATATATATATATACATACATACATATATATATATATATATATATATATATATATATATATATACATAAACTACATCTTGCTAATAAAGCATTCAGTTATTCCATAGATTCTAATAGCATACACACAAAAGTTCCGGTGCATGTAGTAGTCCCTATTTATGCTTTCACGGACGAATGCATATTAATTGACGCCAACAAACACTCAGGCATTTTATAACAGAAGTAAATAATATCAGAAGGTATTCTAAAATGGGCGGGATGAGTGTTTAAACAACATTTAATTCGGGGATCTTTCCCCCCTGCTGAGAGAGAGAGAGAGAGAGAGAGAGAGAGAGAGAGAGAGAGAGAAGAGAGAGAGAGGGGGGGTGGAAGGGGTAGGGGTGGACTTTGGGAAACAGTTGGGGAGTGCCCGTGAGACTGCTTTAAAAACGCCTAGTTAAACTCAAAGCATTACTTGGTCATACAGGTGTTCACAGATTTAATTATCATTTTACCTGTCCCTATAAAAAAAATTACAGCATCATTAATTTACCTTTTTAGATAGAGAAAAGCAATGAAATGATAGAGTAATTTTATTCATATTACATAAATTGTGCTCCTCAATGTGTAGTAAATCATGGTGAAGATAGTTAAACATGGGGTGTGTTTCCCGCAGACTTCTATCTTACACGAAAACCATTATATTTGTACAAGCAAGGCATTTCGTCATTATTATTATTATTATTAATTATTATTATTATTATTTTATTATTATTATTATTATTATTATTATTATTATTATTATTATTGATGCTGCTCTCAGACACCATAGGTATTTTACCCTTTAAACTACCATAAACGTTTAATACTGAATACAGTAGTAGGAAAATTGTCAGTTAATTTTATAAAATATTTAATTTTTTCACCTATTTTGCTTTCTGATAAAAAACAATTTAGAAAATAAATTCCGCACAACCAAAATATGCAATACTCCTAGACAAATTCCTATCAATAATAACAGTAATAATATGATACCTACTTCTGTATTAGTATTTTTGGTGTCTCCCCAAATAGTGTAAAAAAAAAAAAAAAAAATAACCCTCCAAACATCAAATAAATGACCAAAGCGTAAATACGCTAGTCACTTGGACATTCGGTGCGGGTTTTGTTTCATTAAGATTACTCCAGAATTGAGTTACTTTCCAAACGTGCAGTAAGGGAAAGCTCCCTATAGCAAGGGAAAACTTTATTTCATTATATTCTACCAAAAAATGGTTTTAGTGTAAGCCGACGTTGTGTACAATTGTAGCCTCATGTAACCAGACACGGGAATGAAAAATGGACCAAGTTGGAAGAACGCTAGTTATTCAAGAATATTTATGCTTATAAAAGGTTCCAAAAACATTTGATTCAAGAATATTTATGCTTATAAAAGGTTCCAAAAACATTTGATTTAAGAATATTTATGCTTATAAAAGGTTCCAAAAACATTTGATTCAAGAATACTTACACTTATGTTTCAAAAACATTAGATTCAAGAATATCTATACTTATGTCTCAAAAACATTTGATTCAAGAATATTTACACTTATGTTTCAAAAACATCCGATTAAGTAATATTTAAACTTTTAGAAAGGTTTCAAAAACATTTTATCCAAGAATATTTACAATTGTGTTTCAAAAACATCTGATTCGATAATATTTATACTTTTAAAAATGTTTCAAAAACATTTGACTCAAGAATATTTACACGATTAAAAGGCTTCAAAAACACTTGATTCGGGTATATTTATATTATTAAAAATGTTTCAAAAACATTTGATTCAAGAATATTTACATTGTTAAAAAGATTTAAAAAAAAATTTGATTCAATAATATTTATACCATTAAAAAATTTTCAAAACATTTGATTCAAGAATATTTATGTAATTAAAAGGGTGTCAAAAACATTTGATTCAAGAATATTTATACTATTAAAAGGACTTCAAAAACATTTAATTCAAGAATATTTATATATACCATGAAAATTCAAAACCATTTGATTCATGAATATTTGTACTATTAAAAGGTCTTCATAATCATTTGATTCAAGAATATTTACACGATTAAAAAGGCTTCAAAAATATTGATTCGATATGATTTGTACTATTAAAAACTTGAAAAAACATCTGATTCAAGAACATTTTTACTATTATAAAAAGTCTTCAAAAATATCTTTATATTATAAAAAGGCTTCAAAAACATCTGAGTCAAGACAATTTTTACTATTATAAAAAGGCTTCAAAAACGTTTGTTTCAAGAATATTTATACTTTTAATAAAATTCTCAAGAACAGTTAAAGACTTTAAAAGGGAGGACGAATATACAAAGAATTTTGAAGAGGGTCTGCAATATCATTTAAACACTTCAAAAGGGTTGCAAAATCCATTGAAAAAGGCTTCCTAAGATGTTTAAGTGGTAGAAACTGCAGGTTTTAGATCCGTGTAGCATTTAATTTGAAATTAAATTTTACTGAAAAGCAAAACATAAAAATAATTAAATGCACCATAATAAATCTTCAATTTTGTTTTATTGCATTCATTGCTAAATTTCATCTACATACACAGTACTTTCCTCAAAACGATTAACATATAAAGATGATGCTACTCGTCAAGCCGGTCAGGAAGCAAGATGGTTCTCACTGAAACTTAAAAGGGAGTTCTAGAGAATTTATGTAAAACGTCTCCACTCCAAGATTTAAATTAGTGCGAGCCCATGAATATATCATTCATAATAACAACTTCGAATGTAAACTAGAGAGACCCGGACTCCGATACAATTATTAACAACTATTTCAATTATATACAACAGAAGCCCAAACTTTGGTTATATTTCCCTCAAATTACGTTCTGTATTCTCCTAGAATAAACTGTGCAGTAGTCTCAGGGTATACAATACTTTAACTCACTGCTGCAACTAATTTGGAAATACTAATTCACTGTATTTACTAATTTTTTAAAAATGCGCCTCAGTGGCGTGGTCGGTATGGTCTTGGCCTGCCACCTCCGTGCCCGCGAGTTCGATTTTCGGGCGTCCCATTGAGGGGTGAGAGATGTGTACTTCTGGGGATTGAAGTTCACTCTCGACGTGGTTCGGAAGTCACGTAAAGCCGTTGGTCCCGTTGCTGAATAACCACTGATTCCATGCAACGTAAAACCACCATACAAACTAATTCGGAAATGTAGGTTCAGTACCACAATGCAAAAGTTTAATGTAAAATAGTATAATTGATTTGGATTCCAGCCTTTCTGTTTAAGAAATGAGATCGAGACAAGTAGAGCCATTGAAGAGATCCTGACATTCGACACTGAGCTTACTCTCGGCAGTACCCAAATAACACCGAGGAATATATGCAACAAGGGCAAAGGTTGGCAAGGTTATTCTGAGTCACCCTTCCCTTGGACGATTCGCACCTACGCGCCCCAGAAAGGAGAGACCACTGTGGGTGAGGGAGGGGGAGGGGGAGGAGGCTGTTGCTGATTATTCTCAGGGGAGCCTCAAGGCAGAGATGAATAAAAGACCGACTGGAGAAGGTCAGCCGCATCCTTCAAAGGCCTCGCCCAGAGCCACAGCAAAGGCGAGAGAGAGAGAGAGAGAGAGGAGAGAGAGACGAAAGGTCACCGGGTGTCAAAGGTCATGTTTTGAGAGGTCGCTTGAAAAGCGGCAGCTCCTCGAGACTCCCCCCCTCCCCCCACCCTTTAATCCTGGGAGGGCACAACGTGAACTCTTGACCTATGAGGCCTCTATGAGGAGGTATTAACTCTCTTACACTGAACTCAGAAGGTTAAGCCGAGTTACACTAATACTTTACGACTTCAAAACAAGAACCAGTAGAGAACACGTACTTATAATATATATATATATATATATATATATATATATATATATATATATATATATATATATATATATATATATATATATATATATATATATATATGCATATATATATATATATATATATATATATATATATATATATATATATATATATATATATATATATATATATATATATATATATACTATATATACTACTATATATATATATATATATATATATATATATATATATATATATATATATAGATGTTGTGTGCGTGTATGTATCTATATGTGTACGTATATATATATATATATATATATATATATATATATATATATATATGATTTTGAGAGAGAGAGAGAGAGAGAGAGAAGAGAAGAGAGAGAGAGAGAGAGAGAGAGAGAAAATTACTAATAATCCACGTGCAAGAACAAACAAGCAAGAGTGACCCTTATAACTTTCATCAATAAAAATCAACCTTATTCCCTCAATGTCAAAAATTTTACAAAGCTGTAACTAAACATACAAAAACCTACTTTATGGGTCTCTGCGTGGGTACAGATTCATTGTCTCCGTTTGATTTCTTTCTTAACCGGTCGTTACAAAATCAAGAACAGTGAGATGCCGCGCTGACCTCATTTCCATTTAAAGGCAGTTTGTAAAGATTTACGAACTTCAAAGCAAACAGTACGTAGAAAATCGCGTCCGCTTACTAACTGCTAACTTCCAACTGCCCCTACTTTAACACAGGGTAATGGAAAGTGTGAAAGATGAATAATTTTCTGCTTTGAATAACCATAACGAGAAATGGTTGAAAACAATTGGCTTTCAGCAGATTAAGACAACACAAAAAATGGGCTTCGGAAGGGATAAAAAGCTGGTAGTGCTGAGTGACATCAGTGCAAAAGTAGGTGATGGAGAAAGGGATATGTAGAAGAGAAGGTGAAGGTAAATTAAGAATGGATATTCTATTATAAATGTATATTGGCAGGAGTTTGATTTTGTGGAATATGTGACATGTAAATAAAAAATATTAGCATTAGTTCAGATTAACTGATGGGTGTCTTGGTGAGACAGGGAATGGCTGAATCACTGGACAGCTACTGTTTGTTTGTTTGTTTGTGTGATGTTTTTACGTTGCATGGAACCAGTGGTTATTCAGCAACGGGACCAACAGTTTTACGTGATTTCCGAACCACGTCGAGAGAATTTCTATACCCAGAAATACACATCTCTCACTCCTCAATGGAATGCCTGAGAATCGAACTAATTGAACTCGCGGCCACCAAGGTGACAGGCCAAGACCATATCGATCACGCCACTGAGGCGCTTCGACCGCTACCGTGAAAATGAACATAGGGTTTACAACCAGGGAGAAAAGAATGGAAATGGGCCTAAAGACAATATAATATGAAAAAGGATTTTCATAAGATGGATGTAATGTGGTGGGTAATATGGGAGAGGGTAAAAGATATAAAAGTGCAAGGAATGAATTGATTTCATGCAAAAGTTCACTGAATGAATGGTGTAACAGGGAATGCTTATGGGTGCAGATACACAGAAAAAGGTGTAATAAAAGAAGTGTATGGTGGGGAAGAGAAAGTGTAAAGGTTTAGTGAAATGATCAGAGATGAGAAGGTACCGTAGAGGTATGGAAGAGCACTGAGTAGGAGAAATTGCAAGTGAGGTAAGGATCCATTCAAGTTAGGCAGAAGGAATTGCAGACAAAGGTTCATAGGCGAATGAATCTGGCAGTTTGAAAGCAACTGAAGAGATGCTGTCTGGAGAGAAAGGTTTCTTCTGTTGACAGAGTGGCTGTTTTGAAGAGCTGTTGCATCTGAGTGAAGGAAAATGAAACTTATGCAAGAGCAAAAGCTGTTCAATGTCAAAATAGGGAAAAACTACCAGAGTTTGATGGGATGACAAGTGAAATGGTGCATCATTTTTATTTTTCTGTAAAACAAAGCTACTGAAATGGCTTAGTCTGCCCGTCCGCACTTTTTTTCATCCGCCCCCTGATCTTAAAAACTACTGAGGCTAGAGGGCTGCAAACTGGTATGTTGATGGTCCACCCACCAATCATCAAACATACCAAATTGCAGCCCTCTATCCCCAGTAGTTTTTACTTAATTATAGGTTAAAGTATCCATGATCGTGCGTCTGGAGCTATAGGTGCCAACAACACAGGACACAACCGGGCTGTGGCTGAAAGCTTCATGGACCGCGGCTGGGAGTTTCATACAGCATTATACGAAGAAACTTCGGCGCATTTTTTGCTTGTTTTTATTAGTCCAACTCAGTGGCGTGGTCGGTATGGTGTTGGCCTGCCACCTCGGAACCCGCGAGTTCGATCCCCGGACATTCCATTGAGGAGTTAGAGATGTGTAATTCTGGTAATAGAAGTTCACTCTCGACGTGGTTCGGAGGTCACATAAAGCCGTTGGTCCCGTTGCTGATTAACCACTGGTTCCAGGCAACGTCAAAACACCAGACAAACAAACCAACTCAGTAACTGATGTCGAGGTGTAATTTTGAGGACAGATTACAATAAGAAAGGTGACGTTTGTATTTGCAAAGTAGAACAGTTAAAAAGGTGACTGATAAATGCAGTGTAGGTATTATAAGGAACAAACAGTGTGTGGATCAATTGTTTGATTGTCAAGGAACAATTGGACCAGATACTTGAGAGGAAGGGGGAAAAGGTGAATGAAAGAATGAACAAAGATGTGATACCAAACCCAACAAAGATGTGATATTACGGTTTAGAACAATCCGAAGTCTATGGTTGGTTGCAGTAGGATGGTCCAATGAAGAAAACACCCCACGCAGGAACACTTTAAAATAAAAAATGGAATCAAGAACGGAGTTATGAGTGGCTGATGTTCATATGATGATACGAGGGTTTATTGGTGATTGTGAAGAGAAGCTGCACTAGCTGGTGAAATAATATGAAAGTATTTATGATGAGAAGATACTGAAAGTTGTATCTTAACAAGAGTAAGTTGCGAAGATAAATGAAAGCCAATGTAACCAAGGTAATAAGATTGTGTGTGTGTGTGTGTGTGTGTGTGTGTGTGTGTGTGTGTGTGTGTGTGTGTGGTGTCCTATAGAAACTTATACTCGAAAAATTAGGAGCTATGACCTATGATGAAATGTATAAATTCTACATACCTACTATATACCTACACATATATAATACTTAGATAATTCAAACCCAACAGATACTAAAGCAAACTAACACTAACGTGTAACGTTTAATGTAACAAACAAACTAGAAATAGCACTTGAATTTAACCCTAAAAGGGGCAACTCAACCTTAAGATCGTTGGAAAGGGGGCAGGAGGAGGAGGGAGTGGATAGTACACAAACAATAACAAAGACGAGGCCGGATGGAAGCAAGGCCCTTATTGTTACAAGGTCTGTTTGGCCTTTTAAAAATATCCTGAAAACGAATCTTCGTGAATTATAATGTAATGTAAACGAACAACACAATGGAGAACATCAATTTCATCATCCACGTACTCTGAGATTTTATGAATCGTAAGTCGTTTGGGGATTTTGTTAAAAGTCAGTATTGATTTCAATTCATTTCTAGGAGATCCATCAGCAGATATTAACAGACCTGCCATAACAACTGACTTGTTACGTAAACACGCCAACCCCCCCTACCCCCTCTAAGAGGTTCGGCTAATATGTGTCCTTATGTACAACCATTATCGTATTACGGATATTATGTAAAACTAATACTATGTGTTATACATAATGTCTCTACGTAGGACTAATATTAAACGAAATTATAGGTGGTTTGGTTCTCAATTTGCTTGGGGAAGGAGAAAGACTAGAATAAATCAGGTTGGTCAGGAGTCTCCTTCCTGCCTGAGAGAGAGAGAGAGAGAGAGAGAGAGAGAGAGAGAGAGAGAGAGAGAGAGAGAATCGAATAACACAAATGATTTTGATATTTCTCAACGTAGGGTCGCGTCATCACATCCGAGTAAATGCACGGACGTAGCTCTCTCTCTCTCTCTCTCTCTCTCTCTCTCTCTCCTCTCTCTCTCTCTCTCTCCCATATGTAACCTCCCAAAACCCCCGTGACATAAGTGAAAATCAATTATCTCATTCGACTCCCCAGTCTCAACAGGATGCTGTTATGGGGGAACGGCTGCGATCGTCAGCAGACACTGGCTGACTCCCTCACTCACAAATATATATATATATATATATATATATAAATATATATATATATATATATATATATATATTGGTATTTTTAGTCAGACGATGAACACTTGAAATTCATGCTTCAAAAGAATAATATGGTGTTCGCCTGAAAGAAGCAACAAAGGTAATAGGAGGCGCAGAGAGAAGAGATCAGTTATTAGATGTGTGTGTGTGTGTGTGTGTGTGTGTGTTATATATATATATATATATATATATATATATATATATATATATATATATATATATATATATTTATTGCAGAATCTACGTGTCACTTTTTACCAGATACATACGCAATTGTAATAGCCACAATGCCCTCTTAACTTCTTGGATTCTTTGCTTTTTTAGGGACCTAGGTTCGTTTCCCGGTACCAGACATCACAATTTCTTCAAATTGAAACACATGACCTAAGGGTAACTCGACCCGCGCAATCACACATACACACATGTACTGTATACCTATAAACAAAAACCATCTATAATTCCAAAGAGAAACGCAAGACCTTCGCCTCATTCCACCTGAACAGAACACGAAACAGCCAGCCAGCAGCCGAACTCGTTTGTATCCAAGGAAACGGCGAATCCAGACTCGGCAGACGATGGCCCCTCTACCTGCAAAACCTAGATCAGTCACCCTCGCCTTGTCCCATTCATAATTATCGTCGGCCTGGATTTATACTCCTATCGATTTCTGACTAAAGCATTAGTTGCGTATTTGATGACCGAGGAGGCGGACTGCATCATTTATGGGATTGTGGCGGCTTCGTTGCAGGTGGAGGATTGAGCTATATTTGGTTCGCGTACCTGGTACACCTGTGTAATTGAGTATCCAGTCCCGAAATAGCGCTTTCGAAGTTTATCGTTTTCGCATCTTGAGGGGAAGACGTATAACTTATTGTTATTACAATGTATTTCTTATTTCTGAGAAGGTATTCCTTGTTGGAAGCACGTGTATTTCTTAGCTTTTTGATTTGAGATAGTTGCCAATGACGGGGAGTTTTATTTGACAGACACTAGACATCACAATGACCAGAAAGGAAGAGATATTAATAGTATTTGCTATTAAATTCAAAAATGGCTGAAAATATCCTCTATTTTAAGCTTTGAGAATTGATATGCTTAAGGAACACGGCATCGACTATAACAGATATTATCATTAACATAGGAAGTAATATTAATCGTACTTTGTTAGTAACCTGAAAAAATGGCGTAAACTGAGCGCTATTCTCTCCAGTATATGACTTGATAACTACACTTACAGTTTCCCCATATATTACTCGATACCTTCTTGTATATTACTGGTCAATGCCATGCAGGTGTACTCAGTCAACTCTGCTAGTCAGTTATGCCTAATGCCTTACAGAATTCATCATAATTCATATTCTGGATTCGTCTGCCATCATTTTTTCTAAAACAAAAGAGGGTATATTTTAAACTGCCTCTTCAGAAAGCCCAACTCAACATGTCCCTATTGCAACCTTTCACTCGGCAATCCTACGGTTCCCGTCACCAAATGGATTGTGAGAGAGAGAGAGAGAGAGAGAGAGCGCATCGTGTTTATGCTTTCTTCGTGATTTCCCTTGGGGAAATTATAGTCTCCTGCTCATTTCTTTACAGCGTCTCTAAACCTTTCATGCAAGAAGGCTTAGCTTAATCAGGTTGGCTTTTGGAAGATTGATTTATATATATTTACGTATATGTACATGTATATATACATTAGAGGACCTTTAAAGGACTGGGTAAATCGGACAAGGGAGATATTGGTTGGCAATAAATTTAATATCGAGGAAGATCAAGAGTGCGTGCAAGATAGGAGTTAATGGCAATGTGAGTGTGTGTGTGTTTGTGTGTGTTGGGGGGGGGGGGGGGGGGGGGGGGGGGGGGAGGTGTTAGTTCGTCGTGCTGCTGAATATGTATTCTTTTCATTTCTCTGGCGCAGCTCATTGTTAAGGAAACTTAGTCTAATAGCTAAAAGGAAACTTAAGTCTAACAACTAAAAAGATATAGTCTAATAGCCAAAAGGAAACGTTGTCTAATAGCTAAAGGGATATAGTCTAATAGCCAAAAAGAAACTTAAGTCTAATAGCTAAAAGGATATAGTCTAGTAGACAAATGGAAACTTAAGTCCAATAGCTAAAACGATATAGTCTAATAGACGAATGGAACTTAAGTCTAACAGCTAAAAAGATATAGTCTAATAGCCAAAAGGAAACTTTGTCTAATAGCTAAAAGGATATAGTCTAATAGCCAAAAGGAAACGTTGTCTAATAGCTAAAAGGATATAGTCTAATAGCCAAAAAGAAACGTAGTCTAATAGCCAAAAGAAAAACTTGGTCTAATAGCTAAAAGGATATAGTCTAGTAGCCGAAAGGAAACTCAAGTCCAATAGCTAAAAAGATATAGTCTAATAGCCAAAAAGAAACGTAAGTCTAATAGCTAAAAGGATATAGTCTAATAGCCAAAACGAAACGTAGTCTAATAGCCAAAGGAAAAACTTAGTCTAATAGCTAAAAGGATATAATCTAGTAGCCGACAGGAAACTCAAATCCAATAGCTAAAGAGATTTAGTCTAATAGCCAAAAGGAAACGTTGTCTAATAGCTAAAGGGATATAGTCTAATAGCCAAAAGGAAACGTAGTCTAATAGCTAGAGGGATATAGTTTAATAACCTTAAGTCCAATAGCCAAAGGAAACGTAGTCTAATAGCTAAAAGGAAACGTAGTCTAATAGCTAAAAAAAACATAGCCTAATAGCTAAAAGGAAACTTAGTGTAATTCCTAAAAGGAAACAGTCTAATAGCTACAAAAAAGTCTAATAGCCAAGATACCCACCCCAACAGAGGCAGAACCTGGATTCGATTCCCAGGTAAGGACGAGGAAAACGTGGTTGCGTCAAGTTAGAACATCAATGTGCCTTTGTTTAACCCGAGCAACGAATCAGGTGTCTTGGTAGCTACCTGAAAGGGCTGATGACCGAGATATAGAGAGGGGTACTGCCTTCCGTAACTTACCCTGAACAAAAAAAGTCGAATAAGTGAAACCTAATTTTACGTATACACACATATGATGTAGACAAATTGCTCTTGCAGCCTAAATATGCATGATTAACAACACTACAAACTTCATTGCTGTCATATCCCTCTTTCAATACACATTAAACAACTGGATACAGACAGATAATTATATCGCCAATATTAAAACCCCACGAATAAGAACCTCCGCGCCAAAGTTTGGAACCTCGAAATCTGCCTCGCACTCCTCAACCCGGCTGTATTCAGCCGAACAAAATTCGGAAATAATAATAATAATAATAATAATAATAATAATAATAATAATAATAATAATAATAATAATAATAATAATAATAATGATGATGATGATGATGATGTCTGAATATTTTGCCACGAAACTCAAAGAGACTTTTCCAACACCGGGACACGGCTGGGCGTTAGGGCTGAAGAGGTTTGGATTCGTTGTGTGTACTTTAAGAGGATCTCGAAATATCCGAAAGGGAATCCAGTCATGAAATGAGGTACCGGAAGGAGGAGGAGGAGGAGGAGGGAATTGGGTCGGGGGTTTGGATTCGTTGTGTACTTTAAAAGAGGATAACAAAATATCCGAAAGGAAATCCAGTCACGATATGTGGTACCTGGAGGAGGAGGAGGAGGAGGGGGATAAGATGGAATTGAATAGAGAATGGGAAGGGGGGGAGGTTAGGGGTGGGGTGGGGGTGGTGTAAACTTTCCCCAGCGCCCAACCAAACCGGAAAAATTCAACGTCCAACAACGTAAAGTTACGAGCGTGTTTCCCCCTGGTCGCCTTCACGTTTCTCTCCTTTTTTATTTATTTATTATTTTTTTTTTACTTATTTACCAACAAAAAACAAACAAAAACTCGAAGCCATACAAAGTTAAGCTCGGAGAAACTTCGGGAAAAATGGCCCAATTTACTTTTTTTCTTTTTTTTTCTTCAAGATTTTTGTTAGACCTGCTGCGTAAGTTCCGTCCCTCCCTCCCCTCCCCACCCCCCCCCCCCTCTTTAGGGCGTGACTGGATTGGCTGTGGCATAAACCGGCTTGATAATCGCAATAGTTGCCCTCGTCCAAATCATAAATATTTAAGTAAATAAATATATAGATTAATGAATAAATAAGCATAAATGATATAAATGCGTTTCTAAAAATCTTGGCTGCCATGACAAAACAAAATGGTCAGTGAAGATGTCAACATTAGTGTCAGTTAAAGTAAACTACGCAGACGTCAAAATATCATGGGTCACCTGTCAATCGAACCCCTACTTGTAAAAATTAATACCTACATCTTGGCTGGCATGACAAACGTAATGGTTCAGTGAAGATGGCAGCGTTACAATGTCAGTTCAGGCTGACTATGCAGACTTCAAATGTCACGGGTCGTTGTCAATCAAAACCCATATTTGCGAGACAAAAAAATTCCTATTCATTAAAACAAACATAGCCACTTTTCCCAAGTGACTACACATGCATGACGCGAAGCGTAATGAGCTTATCAGCTTTATGCAAATGAGCATTTACAAAAATAATGAGAGTTTCGGGGGGAGGAAAAAACAAAAAAAAAAAAATCGAAGTCAGGTCTGGATTGCAATTTTCTGATGACCAGTAGGTACCAGCCCTCCCCCTCCTCCTCCCCCTCCCCCCAACTTTCCCATCACGGGAAAAAAATTACTGGTAATTGCTGAGCTGATTTTTGCTTTTCCGGAACAGGTAATTACTTATTTCCTCCGAAACTGAAATGAATAAAGATAGCAGGGGTAATATATTCGGCGACAAACAGTTTTGAAATCAGAATGTAATTAATGATACGAAAAACTTTTATCAAAAGATATTCAAGTGATGAAGAATCTCAGAGGAGCCCGAGGCCTCCATTTCCGGAACTATGAAG
This sequence comes from Macrobrachium nipponense, assembly GCF_015104395.2. NCBI lineage: Eukaryota > Metazoa > Arthropoda > Malacostraca > Decapoda > Palaemonidae > Macrobrachium > Macrobrachium nipponense. Next base: position 66,551,847 of record NC_087220.1, read on the forward strand.
TAGGGTGACCAACGCGTTTCTCTTCACCTTAGACCTCGTCTAAGCACCATTCCCCATTTTTAAGCTGGGTCGACCGAGCGAGAAGCCGGTGCTGAACAAACCAAAGACCTCACGACTCTTGCAGGGTCTTTCCGAAGCCTGTTAGACTTGATCGCCCCCATTTCGAAATGAAAAGGCCACCATCAATGACCACTATAACCTTATGAATTTATGAATGGACCCAAACTCCAACGTTTTCAAAGGTAGCTACTACTACACCAAAGCCACCTATTTAATGGATAAAAGGACTAGTGAATGAAAGGACCACTAACAGTGCGTGCATGAATATACTGACCATGAGGCTACAAGAGTGCAATGCTTAAAAAAGAATGTGGAGTGGGAAAACTCTACGGTGGTGGCGAGTATAGTTTCACTTACTATAGCCACACTGGGGAGAAAATATAGACTATAGTTACTATATCATTAGCAACAATGGACAAATCTTCATATGTATGTTTATGTGTAAGTACTAAGAGTACAATTATTTGTATTTTGAGCAAGCAATGCATATAGGAAAATTGCAGAATTCATTTGTTTTAGAGAAATCTCTTGTTAACCTCTGGAACTTCTCCATCGTCCAAATATACCTTACAGACCCTGGTCATCTACCCAATCACATTATCGTCCTACCGTTTATTTACTTGAATCTTTGAAGAACAAATTAACTGAAGAAAATTAAACTAGTAACTTAAAGAACTATTAAGCATTTCAGCATCTGAAATCATCTTGAAATTCATTGAAGAAGAAGAAAATGAAATATTTAAGTTTTGATAAAAAAAAAACAATAAGATTTATTTTTCATTTATCGACAGATACTTCGCTACGGCATCTATTTAGACGTGGTCACAGAAACCTCTTAAACAAAGTGAAATCCAGTGACTGAAAAGAACCTACGGAAAATAAAGATGCGATGAATTCAGATTGTCATTTTCCAAACAGACATCACGACACAGCATCTGTTTCACATCAATTGAAATCGACTTCCGAGGCCGTAGAAATTCAATCTAGAGCCGATTCCCGGGGCAAATAACTAAGGTTGATGCAAAAGGGGGCGGGAACGGGAAATCAGAAATAGGCTTATGTAAATAGCCAGAGAGACCTCCGTGGTCAAAGCCTGGCTTTAAATGGTTTTGTGTGGCCCGGCCAAGATTGGATTCCGTATGGATGGATGCATGAAGAAGAGGTCAATGTTCTGCAGTGTATATCTGCAATAATAGTAATAATAATAATGCAGCTAATAAAGCTATTTGATAGTAATAATAAAAATCAGGCAGGTGATAAAGCTAAATAATAATAATAATAATAATAATAATAATAATAATAATAATATATGTAGATCCTAAAGCTACTTAATAATAATAATAACGTAAGTGATAAAGCTACTTAATATTAATGTAAATAAATTAATAATTAATAATTAATTAATTAATAAATATAATAAAATAATTTAATAACTAAAATAATTAATAATAATTAATAATAATAATATGTTTAAAAATTAATAAAAATAATAAATAATAATAGGACTACACAATCTACCTCAGTCACAGCACAAAAATTACTATAATTTCCCTTACGGGAGGAATCAGTTATAATTAAAACTATTTTCATAGCTACAGCTGACAAAGTCATTCATTTCTGCCCGAGGCTCGTTTTCCAAATGCTTTGATGACAAAACCGCAAATTTTTATTATTCCGGTCTCCAAACATAGTCTTCACGCTGACTCATGATACTCATATATCTTCTGTTTTTATTTAACTATGAACAGAATTATTCTAATCTTAACTGTTATTTTCCATGCAAACACCAAAGAGAGCTATATTTTGTATATATCTGGTTATTTGTTTGTGCTGTTATTTGTTTTCTAATGCTTTCGATTCGATTGACAATATTTCTGTAACCTGACATTATTTTCGAGTAGTGCCCAAAGTCGTATTGGTCTCGATATATATATATATATATATATATATATATATATATATATATATATATATATATATATATATATATATATATATATATATATATATAATATATATATATATATATATATATATATATATTGAACTGTTTTACATTTAACAGGCCTTGTGAAAGCCTCAGTTACCGTAATTAATTGTCCATAAATCCCACAGAGTGCCTTTAGCAGAGGTCGATAATTCCCTTCATATCTCACGGTGGGATTGTTATTCGTTTCCCCTCTACCTACCAGTCTTTGGAATTTGTTCCCAGATCCTTTATTAGCGCCTCAGTGGCGTGATCGGTATGGTCTTGGCCTGCCACCTCGATGGCCGCGAGTTCGATTCCCGGGCATTCCATTGATGAGTGATAGAAGTTCACTCTCGACGTGGTTCAGAAGTCACGTCAAGCCGTTGGTCCCGTTGCTGAATAACCGCTAGTTCCATGCAACGTAAAAAAACACCATACAAACAAACAAACAAATCCAGATCCGTTTTTTATTTGTTTCGACGCGTTCTGAATGAGGAAAGCCTCACAGCTCAATTGAGAGAAATGTCGTAGTTACGTAGAGGATAAGTTCGTCTCCTCTGTTCCAATCAATCAGTTGCCTTTGAATAATTAGTGGCCTGTGAGAGGTGCGCATCCTGTTTGTGTGGCCGAAATTCCGCCTTTGCCGGCCGCCGACGGGGGACATAGTTTTGTGTCCTGGATTGATGAAATTGAAAATAAAGATAGTGTTGGAAATTGAGTGATGTTGTCATAGGTTCGCTTTGTGGTCATTTTCCACTGGGCGGTTTTTGTCTTTTATCGAATGTCCGTTGTTTTAAAACTTTTCATAGATATCACATAGATACCTACATTCCGGTTGTTAAAATAATGTATATATATATATAAATATATATTATATATATCTACATATATATATATATATATAAAAATATATATATATATATATATAAAATATATATATATATAATATATATATATATAAATAATATATATATATATATGGGTATATATATAATATATATTAATATATATATATATATATATATATATATCTAATATATATAATATCTATATATATATATATATATAAATATATATAATTATATATATATATATATATATATACTATTAATATAATATTATATTATATATATTATATAAATATATATATAGTATATACTATATATATATATTATAAATATATATATACTATATATAATATATATAATTATATATATATATATATATATATATATATATATATAAAATTATATAATATATATATACTAAAATATATACTTATATATATATATATTATAAAATATAATATATACTATATATATTAAAATAATATATATATATATTATATATATATATACGTATATATATAAACACGTTTAATCTACACGCCTGTACGAACCCAACAGGCCCCCACCCCTCCCCGGAACAAGACCTTCCATCGCGTACGTGCGCAGTTCAGTCCAAAAATAGACGATAACGTCTAACCCATACGATTTGCATATGAATGAGCGTCGGCTTCAATCGAACTTCCCTCAAACTATCAGTTTACGATTATACCCCCCAAAACCCGCACAAAAGATATTATCGTTAAGGGAAATTCAATTCCTGCTTTGTGTAAAGGATGTTCTTTTTTATATATCAACATCATCAAACAAGTATAAAAAAGTATGTATGCGCCGAAGTTTCTTCGTCGCAATAGAGTTTTCTGTATAGTGTATAATGCTGTATGAGCCCTGGCACCCATGAAGCTTTCAGCCACGGCCCGGTGGCGGCCTGTCGTATAGCGCTGCCAGACGCATGATTATGGCTAGCTTTAACCTTAACTAATAATAATAATAATAATACACTATTGAGGCTAGAGGGCTGCAATTTATTATGTTTGGTGACTGGAGGAAGGGTGATCAGCATGCCAATTTGCAGCCCTCTAGCCTCAGTAGTTTGTAAGATCTGAGGGTGAACAGAATAAGTGCGGACGGACAGACAAAACCGTCACAATATGAAAACTAAAAATATTCATGGTAGCATGAGTCTATAAATGGAGAAGGAAATCAACAGTTATATATATATATATATAAAATATATATATATATATATATATATATATATATATATATGTATGTATGTATATATATATATATACATACATACATATTTATTTATTTATTCAAAGACAAATCTGGACAGAGCTTTCGAGAACCTGTCCGATTCCCATTTTCTATTGATAAGGAATAGAACAGATTCCCGAAAGCTTTCTGTGGAGATTGATCTTTATTATAATTGGACATAGTCATAAGTGTGGATTTGTCCCTCCAATAACATCATTTTTGCATCACTTTCACCTCATCTCAGCCCCCACAAGCTAAAGCTAAGATGCTAAGATACTACCCTATAGCAGTTCACCTTGTTATTTCAATAATTTATTCATATTATTAACGTATCTGTTAATTGATTAGTTTATACTTTTCCTTTTTCTATTGAGTGACCTCTCCTTTCTGCATTTCCTATTATGTTTGGTAACATTTTTTTTAAAATAGACGCCCTATTCTTTGAAAGTTTCACTTTTCAAGTCATTGGCCCCTTTGGCGGGTTTGTTCCATATGAACAGAGGTTTATTTTCTGAATAATAATAATAGTAATAAATACTAATAATTATTGTTCCGTATGAAAAGGGTTTTATCTCCTGAATAATAATAATAATAATAATAATAATAATAATAATAATAATAATAATAATAATAATAATAATAATAATTTAAGCCGACAGAATGTTCGATGGTTTCCTGGAATGTTACAAAGAAATCGCCAATTGACATCTTAACATTTTAAGCATTACATATATTTTTATTCAGTTGGCTGAAGAGGAGAAATACAGTCCTCATATACGTTATTGTGGCTTTTTAATTAATAATAACAACTATGACATTCTTAAAGATTCTCTATCCCTTAGAGGTGGATCACCATTAAGAACAGTCCGTGTACCGGGAGACTCTTATATAAATGTTGTAAGGTAAAATATAGGTTTCCTGGTTTCCTTATATTTTACCCAAGAAGACGGGTAGATGTGGCCAGCCTAAGGCTATCTAACTTTGCTGGCTCCACAAAAACGAAACTATTACAGTTTCTACTCCCTTCCTTTTTTTTAAGGAGGACCGTCACGTTTTTATTTTCTTTCTTTAGTGCGAGACGGGGAAACTTTCACAGATTCTAAGGTAAAGTTTGGTTCAACAAATGTAATGCTGAAAATGATATGAAGGAAAGCAAATATGTAAATTATTACACACACAAACATCCATCGGACCAAACCCCGGTCTTTCAAGTGATAGTCCTGGGAGTTAGCAGTTCGTCCGCGCAGGACCTGTACGGACGAATTGCTAACGCCCTGGACTCTCTCACTTGAAAGACCGAGGTCATTTTTTATGTCTATCAGACTGTTTGTGTGTACAAATAAAATTTTTACTCATTACGACAAAATTCAGCCTATAAGAACTTTATTAGTAATATCTATGATTTCCATGATGTCTGAGGTAATGACATGGGTAGTTCCATAAAGTTCTTCACAAAGAGAAGAATCCTTAGAAGGAACAGAAGACGCTGATGCAACAGGCACCTTCTACCTCTTAATCGGAGTCTTATCATTTTTACGACGGACTGGAACAGGTATAGCAGACGGAAATGATTGAGACGGAGGATTATATATTGCATTTAGCATTTTATATCTCTTGCCAGACATAACTCATACGCAGTTTTCTTGCTTTCCTTCGTCCCCTGACCTTTGAGACATCCAACTAGGTACTTTTGAAAATCAAACTCCATACTGCTATCATGGTGTCACCGAACAAAGGTCAATGTTCATGGATTAAGATAAGGAGAAGTTTGATCAAGACTACAGTTTCCATTTTCTGGATTAGGCAACAGGAACCTGTTCCTATGGCTGGAAGAGGTGGATGTTCATTTGTTTCCTAAACTGACGCCCCAACCAATATGGTCGTCGGCAGACATATATTTGAAAGTTAAAAGAATATTCCCAGCAGAAAAACTGTTGACCAGTGATACTTTCTGCTTCTCATCAAAGCGGTCAGTCTATGGACATAATGACACAAGTAGCTTATTACTCTAACATGAAACGAATACTGTTGCATCGCAATAAAAGGATATTAAACATTACCAAAACCAAATAACTGGGAATTAACCTTTTATGAAAAGTAACTTTGGCTACCTTTCACACACAGACACTCGCTCGTTTTCAAGTCTTCTTCAAACACAACTGGCAAATGATGAAATGGCGTTCAGATACACCATTATAATAATCAGACAACTTCAAAAGAGAAGTCTTGATCTCCCCCCTGTGGGCCGTAAGAAATGGAAGAGCTATCATTAACCCACCACGAAACTTAATATATTCTTGACGTCACATTCTTAAAATTCAGCCCATCACCTTCATGGACATAACCCCCTAACATTCTTCCCCCACCCCTGACTAACATCCCCCCCCTCCCTCCCTCCCTTTCATTTTAAACTGTACCATGGCCTTGGCTCTTTATCAACAGACCCAGACGCCACTAGACCCCCTTGAGGTGTAGGGGAGAGAGGGTGGGGGAAGGGAGGGAGGGGGGGTACCACTAATGACCCTTAGTCCATAATGAAGGTAAATCGGCAGTCCAACTATTAATCATGTCTTTCGTCAACTGTCCTCTGATTGGCTCAAACTTTGTCAATTAGAGAGAATAAAGAGATTGGAGACAATTAAGAGAGAATAAAGAGAAGAGAGAGAGAGAGAGAGAGAGAGAGTGAAACATTTCCATGCATGGAAATTAGTGGCAACAGTCATGTACCTCGGGAGTCTGGTCTTGTATCAACAAACCTTCGTGCGCCGAATATCACTTTTGGCTTCGAGCCAAGAGATAAGCTGTGCAGTCATTTATATTGTTAAGTTTCTACCGTTCCTCATAATTTGATGGAAAGAGGTTCAAAGGCATCATAGTGCACGCATACATATTTCTATATACATGCATACACATGCAGACAAAAACATATATATAGTTTATACATATACATATAAATATAACTAAATATGTATGTTTTATATATATATATATAATATATATATATATATATATATATATATCTAATATATATATATATATATATATAGAAAAGAGAGAGAGAGAGAGAGAGAGAGAGACGAGAGAGAGAGAGAGAGAGAGAAGAGAGAGAGAATAAAATCGAGAAATAATGAGGATTTTCATTCCCAAAATCAAATCAAATACATTTACCTTATAAACATGGGCAACAAAATCAATCCAAAAATTTCGTTTCAAATACAAAACACTTAACTTTTAATATAGATATTACACAAAAAAAAAAAAAAAAAATCCCTTTTCTGGCGATCATCCAATTTTCCCAAAAACGGTCCACGAAAATTGCGGGAACCGAGAAAAGATAAACATCGCCTACAAAGACAAGAATATTATTTCTATCTTCTAAAATAGCAGACGTTCTTCTGTCACGTTCGACTCAGAATGGGAATTCCATACTGTTAGCGTTGGAGAGAGAAAAAAAAATTCTCTCCCCTTAGCATTCAGACCGACTACGGGAGCGGAAGAAGCTTCGAAAGGAGAAGAAGAAGAAGAAGAAGAAGAAGAAGAAGAAGAAAGAAGAAAGATAGAATAAGGAAACAGATATAATAAAGGTGTAATATACTACGAGAATGGTCAATAGCAATAAGTAAACGAACATAAAAAGGAGGAGGGGGAGGAGGTCCTCGGAGGGGAAGGAGGTCCTGGGAGAGAGAGGAGGAGGTCCTAGGAGGCGGAGGAGGAGGAGGTGGTCCTAGGAGGCGGAGGAGGAGGAGGTCCTAGGAGGAGGAGGAGGAGAAGGTCCTACGAGGCGAAGGAGAAGGTCTTAGGAGGCGGAGGAGGAGGTCCTAGGAGGGGGAGGAGGAGGAGGAGGAGAGAGAGAGAGAGAGAACAAAGAAACACAGATAACTGAGGAGTAATGTACTGAGATGGCGAATAGAAATATATGACTAAGAAGCAGAAGAAGGAAATACAGTTAATAAAGGGTAATATACAATGAAAATGGTGTAGAGCAAAATGGAGTAGTTGTACACAATTAGAAATATATGACTAAGCAAAGGGAAGAAGAAAGAAGAAAGATAGAATAAGGAAACAGATATCATAAAGGTGTACTATACAATGAAGGAGATTGGTGCATAGTAATAAGAAGTAAATGGACACAAGAAAGAGGAGGAGGAGGAGGGTTAAGAACAAGGAAACACTGATAATAAGGAGTAATATAAAATTGGAATGGTGAATTGCAATAAGAAGTAAATGGACGAAATCAGAAATATATGACTTAGCAAAGTAACGAAGAAGAAGAGAAGGAGGAGGTAGAAGAAGTAGTTTTATTTGAATAATGAAAAAATACGAGTGAAATGTACATAAAGGGGAAGAATCAAAAGAGAAAATATGAAGAAATTGCACAGAAAACTAAATAAACTTGATGTAAAGGAAAAATTCAGCTGAAAGGTATGAAAGAAAAAATATTCTAGCTGAGGAAAGGAAACTGAAAGAAATTCATTCTATCACCTCACAGGTTAACCGTCCATGAAAAATAAAAGTGAAATAAAATACACATGGAATTCAGAAAAAAATATGACAACAGACCCAAAGGCATAAAATATGAAAAAAATATCATGTTATTGCCTTTGAGTTGTCGAATTAAAATCGAAGACAGCTCAGTAACTTATTCATGAAATTAGTATAACATTAGTAAAAAAATTAGCATAAAATTTTTACTTATAAAATTTTAAAAATTAGTATATAAAATTAAAAGAATTAGTATAAAATTATTACTAAAGTCCAAATAGTATAAATATAATTTTATTCGAGTTGTTAATATAAAATATAAGGAGGCTCAGAGGTTGACAATAAAAAAAAAAACTTTGCCAAAACAAAGTATAAATAACGAAAAATTCATAAAAAAGGTGACCCAGGGATCCTTCCAGGACCCTGAATCCTAGATTAAGAAGCCCCGGAAGCCCTTTAAGTTTTTTTTTTTCCTTTTTTTATCTTTCAGAAGGACGCCAAAGTCGAATTTATTTTCCTTGCGACGACACTAAAAGCATTTCGCTCTCTATAGTTTCCAAACTTCTACAATAAAATAGTCCTGGGTTTCACTTATATCCTGCATCATTGATTTTCCTGGGTTTTGCTTCTTATATCCTGCATCATTCATTTTCCTGGGTTTTGCTTATATCCTGCATCATTCATTTTCCAGGGTTTTGCTTATATCCTGCGTCATTCATTTTCCTGAGTTTTGCTTATATCCTGCATCATTCCTTTTCCTGGGTTTTGCTTTTGTCCTGCATCATTCATTTTCCTGGGTTTTGCTTATGTCCTGCATCATTCATTTTCCTGAGTTTTGCTCATATCCTGCATCATTAATTTTTCTGGGTTTTGCTTATGACCTGCATCATTCATTTTCCTGGGTTTTGCTTATATCCTGCATCATACCTTTTCCTGGGTTTTGCTTTTGTCCTGCATCATTCATTTTCCTGGGTTTTGCTCATATCCTGCATCATTCATTTTCCTGGGTTTTGCTTATACCCTGCATCATTCATTTTCCTGAGTTTTGCTCATATCCTGCATCATTCATTTTTCTGGGTTTTGCTTATGACCGTGCATCATTCATTTTCCTGGGTTTTGCTCATATCCTGCATCATTCATTTCCTTGGGTTTTGCTTATACCCTGCATCATTCATTTTCTTGTGTTTTGCTTATGTCCTGCATCATTCATTTTCCTGAGTTTTGCTAATATCCTGCATCATTCATTTTCCTGAGTTTTGCTATATCCTGCATCATTCATTTTACTGAGTTTTGCTAATATCCTGCATCATTCATTTTACTGAGTTTTGCTTATATTCTGCATCATATTTTCCTGGGTATTGCTTATATCCTACATCATTCATTTTCCTGGGTTTTGCTTATATTCTGCATCATTCATTTTCCTGGGTTTTGCTTATATCCTGCATCATTCATTTTCCTGGGTTTAGCTTATATCCTGCATCATTCATTTTCCTGGGTTTTGCTTATATTCTGCATCATTCATTTTCCTGGGTTTTGCTTATATTCTGCATCATTCATTTTCCTGAGTTTGCTTGTATCCTACATCATTCATTTTCCTGGGTTTTGCTTATATTCTGCCTCATTAATTTTCCTGGGTTTTGCTTATATCCTGCATCATTCATTTTCCTGGGTTTTGCTTATATTCTGCATCATTCATTTTCGTGGGTTTTACTTATATCCTGCATCATTCATTTTCCTGGGTTTTGCTTATATTCTGCATCATTCATTTTCCTGGGTTTTGCTTGTGTCCTGCTTCATTCATTTATCTACGAGGGATTTAAAAAAAAGTATAGAACTTCAAGGCAAAACAAACGTTTACATGGGGACCAACATCAAAAAGTACAAATGTTAATGACTCCGCCATTGTGTAATAAGAAATTATTAAAGTAAAACATTTGTATCCAGAGCTATTTCGATGTTTGTCAATTTTACTCGTTGTGAATTTTTATTTAAAATCGTGCATTTTCATTCAAAAATATGCACTATCCACAAAGCTTCCAAGAAAAGGCTTTGAAAATACTCTCTACCTGTTTCAAGAATTGACTTTTACTGCATAAAAACCTTCTTGCTTTGCTTAAGCTAATGACCTCACGGAGTTGAACCCTGACGAGAGGCTAAAAAATAGTGGAAAGTGGAGCTTACACAAGAGAAGCGATCAAACCAACTCTCTGAACAGAACCAGGGTAAATAGTGAAGAAGTTTAGGAGAAAGTAAAGAAATGTAGGTGGGGGAGTAAAGAAATCTGGGGAAAAGTGCAGATATCTGTTGGAAAAGTAAAGAAATCTAAGGGAAATAAAGAAGTCTGGGGTAAGCGTACAGATATTTTTGGGGGAAGTAAAGAAATCTAGGGGAAGTGAAGTCTGGGGGAAATAAAGAAATCTGGGGGAAAAGTACAGATATCTGGGGGGAAAGTAAAGAAATCTAGGGGGAGGAGTAGTAAAGAAAATGGGGGTAAGAAAATCTGTGGGGAGAGGGGGGAAAGAAATTAGGAAATGAGGGAGAAAGGCACAGAAATCAAAGCTGGGGACGAAACCAGAGTAAAAATAAATCAGACGGAAAAACTAATCACTGGGAAAAGGAACAGAACAAAGGAAAAATTCAAAGAAACAAAGAAAAACGTAAAGAAAATGGAGAAAAATAACAAATCAGTGGAGAGTCAAATACAATAGGGGGTGAAAGGTAAAGAAATCACGGTAAAAAAAAAAAGTAAACGAATCGGGGTTTGAAAGTTAATTAAACCGATAGGGAAAAATTTCCACAACTCAGGAACAAATGTAAACAATGTACGATAAACTTCCACGGCGCAGAAACAACTCTTGCCATTTCCAAAAAGGTAATACATAGTAAGTCAAGTGGTGGCCAGAGAGAGGTGTCGTCAAGCTAACCGAGACGAGGGAAAGGGAGGGGGGGGGGACAACTCCCCCTCGAAGCGCCACTGACAGCAGATAGCAGATAACAAGGACACCCTAAGAGATAAGAGAACGTTGGACCAGGGGTCCACAGGGGATCGATTCTGTTGGAGATGCTCGTCTAATAAGAGAAGGAAGAATATTCCAAAAAAATGGACAGATAAGGCCAATATACAGCTAGGGAGAGTACTGCTGTCAGTGCACCGCGTATAGTGCATTGTAGGCATTACTTTGACGTTCTTTGCAGCTTCCTTCGGCCGTTAGTTGCAACAGTTTTCATTTCTTTTACTGGACCTCCTTTCTTATTCTCTTTTTTCAATCTTACTTTCCACCCTCTCTGAACAATAATTGTTTCAACATGATTTTCAGCGTTTTCAATGACCTCGTAGGTCCCAGCGCTTGGCCTGTGTCCTAAATTTTTCCCATTCCAGTACACAACTCCAGCACATCGCACAGAATAATATATATATATACATATATAATATATATATATATATATATATATATATATATATATATATATAATTATTTTAAGACATCACATTCCAATTCGGAAACTGAAAACACAAACCTTTAAAGAAGCCACATAAAAAAACTACAACGGTTCGCGGAATAAACCTTCAGAAAACATCTTTAAAAAAATTTAAACCACGGGTAAAACTTTGAGAAATCATTCTTAATTCAGAAACCGCTATCGAAAACCTAAAACCACGGGAAAAAAACTAAAGCCCTGTCATGTTTAAAAACGGATTTCAAATATTCAGAGATTATATGAACTATAAATGAGAATGTAAACGGTGGTAAATTCACGAAAGGGTTACGTGGTCGCAACAAAAAAAAAAAAAAAAAACAAAAAAAAGTGGCCCTACCGATCAAAGTACTTAAAAAAATTACGTTAGTGTTCCAAAAAAAATTACGTTAGTGTTCCTATAATTGCTATTCTATGTGAATAAAGGTAGGCGTAGCATAAGCATTTGATGAAATTTAGTCAATAAACTGCAATTACTTTCACTGTAACTCGTAAAACATAACAGCAAAATTAAACTGCACGGGACTGCAGTTCAACTTTCAGAAATATGCAGTTAATCACGTATTTCATATCGCTATGTAATGATCCTGTTGTGTTAAAATGAGTTCGAATATAATACATTACATAGGTGACTAATTCGCAGAAGCAGACAAGTGAAAAATTCTAACATTAACAATTGGTACAAAAAGAAAAAAACAGTTTAAATGTTGATGAAACGATAATAGTCTTCTTTACGATAACCACTGATAATAATCTGTGCAAGGCGGCGAGAGAGAGAGAGAGAGAGAGAGAGAGAGAGAGAGAGAGAGAAGAGAGAGAGAGAGAGAGAGGGGGGTGCTTTTGAGCACTTGTGTGCGAAAGAGAGAGAGCGTGAGCAACCATGTGTCTGTGTGCGTTTGTTTGCCCAGGGTGGGATAGCAAGCACTTGAACGTGCTTGCATTTGTGTGTGAGAAGGAGAAAGTTCGTGCGTGTGCTTGCTTTTGCGAGAGAGAGAGAGAGAGAGAGAGAGAGAGAGAGAGAGAGAGAGAGAGAGAGAGAGACGTTTAACATGTGTAACACTACCATGAGTTCTACAAGACTGAGTTCTACAAGACAAGTCCCGTCTTTCGTTGAATTAGAGAGAGAGAGAGAGAGAGAGAGAGAGAGAGAGAGAGAGAGAGAGAGAGGAATAACACGGAAGTGCGAGTGTGTGGGAAGGAGAACTTAATTCAATCAAGAACGCGAAGAACAAAGCTGGGAGGAGGGAGGAAGGCGTCGAAAATAAAACCCAGGGGTAAAAGTGCGAGAGAAAGGCGTTTTGGGGGAGAGAGAAAAAAGATATATCCCAGAAAGAAGAAGAAGAAGAAGGAGAGAATAGGAAGAGAAAACTCAGAACGGGAAGCCGGAAATAGGAGAGAGAGAGAGAGAGAGAGAGAGAGAGAGAGGAGTAGGGGGTGGAGAGAGATCCTGCCTACATAGGAAGTAGGACAGAGGAAAATCAATAACAGATCTCGCCATGGGGAAGGGGGGAAAGAGAGTAAAGCGGGGGGTGGTGGTGGTTGGGGGGGAGTGACCTCCTCTCCCTTCTCCCTCCTCCTTCTCCCGCCCATCTCTCCCTCTCCCTTATTCCCCCCACCGCCCTCCCTAGTAGCCACAGGATAGCAAGCTATGGTTCTTCAGTCTTCTCTCCGTAGGTTCCCACGTTTGGCAGAAGGAAGCGTCGTTTTGTATGTAACTGTAAACAAACCAAAATGAAATAACATGATGTTTACGTAACTAACAAGCGAATTTCACATTAATTCACACGACAGTTTCCGACGGGAATGAGGACTGGAATGGAAAGACTAAGGCTACCATTTCCTGTTACATAAAATAAATGTTTTTTGGCCAGAGAAGGAAGGGGTGGTTTTAAGGGAGTGTCAGGTTTACAACAAGACTGGACCTTGACCTTTGCTATAATTTGCTAGAATGGTCTCCCCTCTTATCAGTTCGGGAGTGGAATTCAATGTTAGGACGCATCACGAGAGCCTACGATAAATAACTTAATTCCTTTAGGGTAGTAATGTAATGAACTTTTGAGTTTCAATCGCTCGACATCCTCAGGGAGACTTGTTCCACAGTCCAACGGTGTGAGGGGATAAAGGGACCTCTGGAAAGCTTAAATGTCGCCAAATCGAATCAAGTAAAGAAAATCTATAAATAAACGTTTAAGTTACTGAATTATTTTTGAATAGAATATAGGCCAAAGCCCAGGCACTGGGACATCAGAGGTCATTCAAAGCTGAAACGGAAATCGACAGCAAGAGGGTTTGAAAGGTGTAACAGGAGGAAAACCTCAAAGCAGTTGCACTATGAATCAATTATGAGGAGAGGGTTGAGGAAAGTGAGACGGGAGAAAGAATATCAAAGGAGGCGCAGTAAAATGAATGAAAACGGTTACGGGGGCCCGAAGGGACGCTGCGAAGAACCTTAAGTAATGCCTACAGTGCACCGAATGAGGAGCACTGGCGGCACTACCCCTCTACTGGCTTTGAAATATTTTGTTAAAATTAATTTACATCACCAGCAAACTCTAGTTCATATCCCCCAGTGAATTCATAACGGGAAAATTCCAGCATCAAACGCACCGCTATTCTTAATTCAATCCGGAGTTATTACAATACAAACAGAACACTTAGAAAGGGCTGTTCATTCATTATTCATTCACGAGCGTAAGATATTCAACACATGCTCTAACGATCCGGGAATTCTTCTCGTTTCGTGAATGAGTCATTCGGTCGAGTTCATCTGGTGGGAACGGCTGTAACGGGAAGTGTCACCCTAGTCTATTTTTTATATTAAAGAACGTAAGATTTGATTTTATGAAATGTAGGCGTTCATCGGGTTCTTTAACCCTCACATCGTTGGACTGTGGAATGGAACCTGGCCTTCCAGAGGATGTTTCGCGATTGGAACCTCTACAGTAGAAGCCAAGATGCAACTGGAACCTCTACAGTGGAAGCCAAGATGCAATGCATTACATCCCCCGAAGCAATTCTTCTTGTACTTTATAATTCACTTACGTTTTATCAATTTATATATTAATTTGATTTTTTGTAAAATCTAATAACTGGTCTCTTCTTTCTGTATTAGCTATTACCTTCAAGCACTGAGGTATTACGTTGGACAGTGAAAAGAGGGGGTTAGTGGGGTTGGACAGCAAGGCTGAAAACCTGAAATGGATAATAAGTTTAGAAATTGGTCTAGCCAGTGCTTACAGTGCACTAAAGGAGGTGCACTGACGGCAATACTCCCCTACGGGAGAGGAAATTTGAAGAAAGTCTAAGGGTAACTATTTTTATACATGTGTTATTGAAAGATATTGCTTCATCAGCTGTATTTAACTTGTAAATAGTCTCTATTTTTCTAATAACTGCTTATTAGAAAGATAGAGAAGACTATTTACAATTTAATTGCAGCTGATGCAGCAATATCTTTCAATAATACTTGTTTGAAAGAGGGTCTCCTTCCAATATTTTTATTCATATAATTATCACACAAAGTTATAAATGGTGTGTAAATTCTTATCCTTTATGGGATGATAAAGCGAAAATCAGTATATCCGGGTGGGACTGGAGATGATGGGTAAGCTTGCTCATAAACTCCATTCTTATCCGGCCCCTTGTTCATAAACTTTGTTGAGGCCTCGCGATTTTTGTTCTTTCTAGTTTTGGCCTCGGATAATAGCTCAACTTTCTCAATTTTATGACCTATTTTATGTCTAATGTTTCTCGAAAAGTTAGCTTTTGTGATCTTTCTTAAGCAAGTCGAAATCTCAAGACGTCTCTAAATGATACTCTCTCTCTCTCTCTCTCTCTCTCTCTCTCTCTCTCTCTCTGCTCTCGCACTGCACCTTTGTAACCAAATATATAACAGCCAATAGGTTGTTATTTCAAATGGTTGCTTTTAGACTCTCTCTCTCTCTCTCTCTCTCTCTCTCTTTCTCTCTCTTCTCTCTCTCTCTCTCTCTCACATAATTTCTTGCATTCAAAACTGTTCGTTTTTTTATTCACGATATAACATCCAATAAAACTCGTGCCGGGGCGGCGGGAACTAAGGGAAAACACATAGAAAGAAGCTGAATAAAGTGAACGTAATACTAAAGTAAAATTATATGTGAAAAAGCGGGGCGGGTGGGGGGGGGGGGGGGGGGGGGGGGCCGGGGGGGGGGGGGCCATGAAAAGGTGCCATCATACCGTTAAACCCAAACGTCCACTTTCAGCTTGAACGTTCAGGAATGTTCCCAGGCAGAAATTGCATCATACCAGTTAGATTTATAAACTTTTCTTATGGAGTTATACTGCAGAAAGCAAGATGTGAGATAAAATGGAGAAATGCGGGAGAAAGGATCAAGGAAGAAGGAGATGGGGGGGATTCAGCTATGGGGATTTAACGTCAAGTTCTTATTCTTCGCAAACGATTTAGACATAACAGAATTCACAAAAGCAAAGAATTCCAGTATTGACCTTTACGAAGGCGGCGTTTTCAATCGAAAGACAGTTAAATTAATGAAAGACAAATAAATTAATGAAAGACAAATAAATTAATGAACGACAAATAGATTAATGAAAGACAAATAAATTAATGAAAGTCAAATAAATTAATAAAAGACAAATAGATTAATGAAAGACAAATAGATTAATGAAAGACAAATAAATTAATGAAAGACAAATAAATTAATGAAGAGTCATTAACGTCAAAATAAGACAGCCCATGCAACAGAATAAGCAAAAGAAATGCAGGAAAATGCTGGATAAATAAAATGAAATTAATTTTTATGTATACTAACACCCAGGAATCAGATGGAAAAGATGTATACTGCAGAATTACTACTTGATGATGACACCCAAGAATGAGATGGGGAATATACACTACAGAATTGCTACTTGATAATGAGACCCAGGGATGAGATGCGAAATATATACTACAAAATTGCTACTTGATGATGACCCCCAGGAATGAGATGCGAAATATGTACTACAAAATTGCTACTTGATGATGACACCCAGGGATGAGATGCGAAATATATACTACATTTGCTACTTGTGATGATGACAGGTATATAAACTATTGCTACTTGATGATGGGACAAACACAAAAGAATGAGATGCGGAACTAGTACTACAAAATTGCTACTTGATGATGACAGGAATGAGATGCGAAATATGTACTACAAAATTGCTACTTGATGATGACACCCAGGAATGAGATGGAAAAGATGTACTACAGAATTGCTACTTGAAATGGGGTACTGATGGAATTAGCTCCCCATCACAGTGAGACTGACAAGAAGCGCCTCCATCTTGAGATTCTATGAGTGTGTGACACGACTAATAAGTCTGTAATTCTAACTGTATCTGAGAGACCAAATTATTACAGCAGAAACTGTATTTGATATGATGGGGATAAATATGAACATAAATAGAAACAAAATTGATCATGGTATCAAATATAAATGGCTAGGGCTTTCCAGAAAGGCAGGACAAAATTTACGTATAGAGTAAGCTAAAATGCCAAGTCGAGAGAGAGAGAGAGAGAGAGAGAGAGAGAGAGAGAGAGAGAGAGAGAGAGAGAGAGGACGACCCACAAAACGATGGTAATGCAACCTCCTGCATAAGCGTGCTGTATATGCAATTGACATTGAAGATTTATGCGAAGCAGCTGAGATTGGCCAAAGCGTTTTCCGGAATTGCAAAACATTCCCTTATCTCTTCTTCCTTCAAGCTCTTCCAAAACAGTGAACATCTAATTGCCATTGTTTGTCTCTCAACTATATATATCTATATATATATATTTATATATATATATATTATATATATATATATATATATATATATATATATATATATATATATATATATATATATTAATTAAAAATATATCTATATGTATATATATATATATATATACATATATCAAAATAAAAATTTTAAGAGTAAATGAGTTTTACAATTCAAACATGCATCCAACATAAGTCAAAATGTTGAATGAAAGAGCTTTAAAACTTTTACGAGTATATATGAGCATTAAAATATTTAAATATGGGTCCAAGATTAATCACAATTTCATGAGTAAATGAACTGTATAAATTCAAACACTGGTCCAGGATATGACCTAATTCTTACTGATAATGATAATCGTAAGTAGATGAGCTTTAGGAGAAAAAAAATCGAATAAAAATGCCATAAACTGGCATCCTCCTTTGATACGACATTCACTTCGAAGACACAGATGTTTCCTCCAGAAAGTTATATGACCTTTCAGCCTTTATGTCTAGAGGAAGGTCTCCCTTCCCTTTTTCCAACCCTCAAATTTTCCTACTTTTATT
The DNA here is from genome assembly GCF_015104395.2 of Macrobrachium nipponense. Taxonomy (NCBI): domain Eukaryota; kingdom Metazoa; phylum Arthropoda; class Malacostraca; order Decapoda; family Palaemonidae; genus Macrobrachium; species Macrobrachium nipponense. Next base: position 66,570,287 of record NC_087220.1, read on the forward strand.
ATGGCCTGGGATTAAAAAAAAAAAAAAAAAAAAAGGGGGCCATGTTATTGGCCTTCATTCTGAGCTTTGAATTACAAAACCTTTTTTTTTTTATTCTAGATACATTTTTGTTTGATAGAGGGTACCTGTCATTCAGAATAATGAATTTATACTGTAAAACCCAACTGCCAGCGTTGTATAACTTTTAAAGAACCAACAACAGTTAATGACACTCATAGAGTATACAGAATCAAATGCCGTATTAGAGAAATCTATTTACGTCTCCAGTATCTGACATAAATGCTACAGCATTTATATAAAATTGTATCGCTACGTCAAGAGCATAGGTATTTTGGCTGAACATCACGCCTGATAGGCTATAAAAAAATAAGTAAGAATTCTCAAAAAACCAATAATTTTTTTGCATGACAATAAGGTGAACACAGCAGAAGAGGAGCATCTCAGAAAGGGACCCCATTTCGATTACTCGTAAACAGTATAAAAGGAAAGAAGAATGTATATGGCCGTCGCGCCTTTCAGATCGGAACGTCTCGCAGAGATCCAAGGGCGGTAAAAGTCGACGTAATGACCATCTGTAACAGCTCAGAGATAGAGAGATTCGTACGGGGGCGAACCGGGTATGGTACACAACTTGTATGCATAACAACAGCTTCGTATGCTTAATGGCAGCTTTGTATGCATATGAACCGGGTTTATTTACGTACGGTGCATGTTTGTATGCAAATGGAACCGTCTGTAAATTACGTGAACTGTCGTTTGTATGCACCGGGGCTATTTATGTGTATATATACACACGCGGGATGTGTTTGCATGTATATGGGAGCAATATTTACATGTGTAAGGGCTGTTCCCTTTTAACGCAAGGATGGTGATATCATGATGGTTTATATGTATGGTATAGTGACAGCTGATGGTCTTTCCACTTCTTTTTCGCTTCTGGAGGATTTCCACTCCCTGTAATAATAAAATAATAAGTAAGTAATAATAATAATAATAATTAATAATAATAATAATAATAATAATAATAATAACCATATATATATATATATTTTTTTTTTTTTTTTTTGCTCTATCTCGCAGTCCCCTCCAATTTTGGACTGGTGGTATTTATAGTGTGGGGTTCCGGGTTGCATCCTGCCTCCTTTTGAGTCTTACTATGTGCGCCGTTTCTAGGATCACACTCTTCTTCTTCTACTTCTTCTTCTTCTTCTTATTATTCTTATTATTATTATTATTATTATTATTATTATTATTATTATTATTATTATTATTAATTGGACCACAGATACCGTCATTGTAAATTTCATGAAGATTAGATGAAAAACTAAATAAATAAATAAATAATTATAATAATAATAGGGTGACCACAGAGTTCCTTCTAGTCAGTATAATAATAATAATAATAATAATAATAATAATAATAATAATAATAATAATAATAATAATAATAATAATAATAATACGGATAGCAACAAATTTCACGAAGGGAAAACTTAATAATCATCATCATCATATCATCATCATCATCATCATCATCATCATCATAATCAATCATAATGAACTCCTGTAACGGGGCTACAATGTTGACGATTAAAAGCCACCGTCGTCTTAATATATATAAGTATATATATATTTTATATATATATATATATATAGTACAATGTTAAAATTAACATTTGCAATAAAGATATATATATATATATATATATATATATATATATATATATATATATATATATATATATGTATATATATATAAAAGTTTTTATTGTCATGCAAAAAAATTATTGGTTTTTGAGAATTCTTACTTATTTTTTTATAGCCTATCAGGTGTGATGTATATATATATATATATATATATATATATATATATATATATATTAATATATATATACTGTGGCTTTTAATTGTTAATAATAATAATAATAATAATAATAATAATAATAATAATAATAATAATGATAATAATAATAAAAGTTCCTCTCAAAGCCAACAATACCCTGCCCGCCTATATAGCATGTAGCGAGATGGGGGAGAGGTCGGTAGATTTCCACGGAAAAACGACTTTGTTCAATGTGGTTTTCCGGACACTTGCATCTGAAGACCCAGATTTTGTGGGATATTTCACTCAAGAGGATATATATGTATACGATTGGATGGTCGCTCAGTCTAAAATGATGGGTTTTTACACTTTTATAAGGTAACGGACACATTTGTAGGTGGAGTTTACACTTTTACTTTTTATAAGTAAGTGGACACTTTTATAGTTGGGTTTTTACACTTTTTATAAGTAACCGGACACATTTGTAGGTGGAGTTTACACTTTTACTTTTTATAAGTAAGTGGACACTTTTATAGTTGGGTTTTTACACTTTTTATAAGTAACCGGACACATTTGTAGGTGGGGTTTACACTTTTTCTTTTTATAAGTAAGTGGACACTTTTATAGGTGGGTTTTTACACTTTTTATAAGTAACCGGACTCATTTGCAGGTGGGTTTTACACATTTTATAAGTAAGTGGACACTTTTATAGGTGTGTTTTTACACTTTATATAAGTTACCGGACACTTTTATAGGTGGGTTTTACACATTTTATAAGTAAGTGGACACTTATAGGTGGGTTTTTACACATTTTATAAGTAACCGGACACTTTTATAAGTGGGTTTTACACTTTTTATAAGTGACCCGAGACTTCCATAGGTAAGCGGAGCAGTTTTATGGTGTGAGCAGGTATTGGCAGTTAAGAAATGTGCGTGATTTTATGCCCATTCGAGTTTGTGGTTTTGTATTAGGTTGGTGTTTTGAAGAACTATTGAGTGGCATGTGTATATAAATGTATATTTACACATATACGTATATCTATACATATACACATACATTATTAACATATATAATATATATATATATATACAATACACGTGACAATGCTCTGGAGAGTAACTTACTGACTGCCAAGTGGGACAGTGACTTTATCCACTTTCTCATCGTGGTAAATAGTAGTGCCGATATCGACTCTTTGGTATCATATATATACAAATCGACAAATTAAAAATTAATAAAAGCTCCAATCTAGTTAATATCAAGTTTATGGGGTTATATATATACATATACACACATATATAACACATACATACCTATAGAAATAATAATAAAAAAAAATAAAAGTATAAACGAAAGTACCCGCGCGCCACTTCACCTACGAAGGATCCGAATCCATTCCAATCCATTTCCGATAAAGTATCGAGATATTCAGAGGTGAGGAACAACAACGGCCTTCCTCACAAAGGGAGGAAAAGGAAAGGAGAACACAAACTCAGTTTCTTTCAAGTTTACCCAAAATGTTTCATCGACTTCTCTATAAAAGAAAAAAGAAAAGAAAAAAAAGGAGCTGCCACCAAGGGAGAGATTTTAATAATAAATATATATTTTTGCATATATCATATATATATATATATATATATATATATATATACATATACATATATATATGTATATATCATATATATATACACATATATAATATACATACACATACACATACAGAAATACATACATACATGCAAACAAACACACAAAGAAGCCGAGCTCAAAGAGGAGACCACCTCAGGTTTAAAAGGATTAAAACCACAACTGGAGAGAGAGAGAGAGAGAGAGAGAGAAAAAACGAGCGAGCGAGCTCGTAAAAACGCTTCTTTGCTGCCGCATGAGAACGAAAGTAACGGGAGGAGGAGGAGGAGGAGGAGGAGGAGGAGGAGGAGGAGGAGGAGGAGGAGGAGGAGGAAGGAGGTGGTGGTAATTATTTGGGAGTGAGGATGGCATTAATTTTAAAATATTATTATTATTATTATTATTATTATTATTATTATTATTATTATTATTATATTATTATTATTCATTATTCATTATTATTATTATTATTATCACGAAACTCAAATAAACATAAGTATTTTCAACGACGCTAAATTATACTGAGAAAAACAATTTTCAAATCGCTCTTATATACTTTCATTAAGGAAATATATGAACCACAAAACTCTGAGGATCAAACATAGAAAACTACGAAAAATAAAATAAATGAAAAATTACACCATTCATATATACATTTGGTATGAGAGTACTATAAATGACCTACAAAACTCGTTAATAAAAATATCAAAACTACAGAAAATCAAATCAATGACAAAGCCCCACGGGAATATATACATGACTCGCAAACCTCTCGAGGTAAAAATGAAAATAAAACAAAACTACAGGAAAGAAAATCATATTAAATATGACGCAGCCTCTCTCGGAAAAGAAAAATATCTATATAGAAGTTT
>NC_087220.1:66577107-66619886 GCF_015104395.2 Macrobrachium nipponense
AAAAGCATCACTTTCAACTTTCTCCATCAGACTTTTGATTGCATTATGTAAACTAGCAATTTACCAATCTTTACTAAAAGCATATTCATTTGTTGCTTCATCTAAGTGGCTCGTAAAGTAACTAAGTCCACGGGCGTAACCAGCCCCGTGAGGGGGAGGGGGGGTGTTGAGGTAGGATAAAACCCCATTATAAACCATCATAGGGGTCCCCACTGTAACCCTGCCAAGTTTCATGCCCATCGGACCAGCCGTTTGGCCGTGATTGAATGACAGACGGACGGACAGACACAACGCCCATTACAGTATACTATGATAATGGGCAAGACACATTTTGGCAAAGCGGTTTACCCGAAACCCGCTACTGACTGGGTATGTTGTTGGTAAGGGTTTCTTAGTCATTAAATTAGAGAAATTTAATTCGTAATCACTGGAGATAGTGAGAGATTCCAAGGACGCCAGTTTCTTGTGACTGAAAACGGCAGGAAATGTACAATCAAGCGTTTGTTTGTTTGTTTGTTTGTATGGTGCTTTTACGTTGCATGGAAATAGTGGTTATTCAGCAACAGGACCAACGGCTTTACGTGACTTCCGAACCACGTCGAGAGTGAACTTCTATCACCAGAAATACACATCTCTCACTCATCAATGGAATGACGGAGAACCAGGGCTAATGACAAATATATGTTAAAATCATGTTATCGTCTTGTCAGTACAAAGATGCTAGATGTTTCATTTATCTAAATCAATTCTACAATAAGGGTTCAGGTGGTTGGAAATTTTTATATATAATACGACAGTTTGTTTGTCATATATTTAGAATGATAAAGAATGCCGTACATTATTTATCAATATTTGATTAACTTTGTTTATACAGATATTGCTTCTAAATGCATAAAGTTAATTTATTGAAGATATAACAAAGTAAATTTATTTCTAACATAAAACAATGTCGACACGACCACCCTACAATTGTTCAAAATTCAGCACAAAAGGATTCGACCACAAAAAAAAAAAAAAAAAAAAAAAAATGGGCAGTTCGTTTTTTCATACAAAAGTCTATATACAGCCTAACTCGTTCTCCATGACAAAACCTAGATGAGTGTTTGTTTTCCATGTAATAACTGTAATGAATTACATGAAGATCCGCTTCCTAAAACCACTGGGCAAACGGAAATGGAAAAATATATGGAAATAAGATATAATCACCCAGTTTAGGTTTTCATATATTTAGAATGATATAGGATATTAAAAAAAGCTGTTAATACATGATTCATTAATTCTAAAGAAATGAGGTCTTGGCAAGAAACATGTTGTGTGAAAGGCGCAGACACACACTAATATATATAGTATATATATATATATATATATATATATATATATATATATATATATATATATATATATATTATATATATATATATTATTAATCAACCCTATGTTTACATGGCGAATCTATCCATATATATATATATATATATATATATATATATATATATATATATATATATATATTATATATATATATATGGATGTGTGTGTGTGTATGAATAAACTCTATGTTCACATGGCGAATTTGTCCTGTTTGAACGAACTTCCCTTTAAATGGAAACAACTAACAATTCATTATAAAAAAAATCTAAGAAAGCAGCTTTATAAATAACCTTCCAAAACCATTGAGTCAATTCATCATAAAAAATGAAAACTACATGAATGCAGTTTTATAAACACGCCCCTCAAAAAAAAAAAAAAAACATTAGGTAACCGAAAAACAGAGAGATGAATGGCGTCCATCATTGCCGACGTCCTTGGCGGATTATGGCACCTGGATGATGATGATGATGATGAACCGAAAATTAAATAAAAAATGGGAAACAAAAGAAGAAGCGAAAGCAGTCAGCTGGTGAAAACCACAAAAAAAAAAAAAAGGAAAAATCCTCAGCGAGGACGTAACTTGATTCTGGGAAGAATTAGACGAAGCAGATACAATAACCTCTGGGTTACTAACAGGCCATATATATATATATATATATATATATATATATATATATATATATATATATATATATATATATATATATATATATATATATATATATATATATATATATATATATATATATATATATATATCTTAAACGCCTAACGAGCTTAAATAATCATCCGGGCGTTAGTCCAACCTTCAATTCAATAACCGCTATCAACTTAGGCTGCCATCAATTAGATTCGACCAGCCGACCGCCCTTAAGTCTCCGTGTAGCACTGGTGGTAACAGACAAGACATCGATAGCGCCGGTCATGTTCGCTGATCGTGTGTCCTCCGCCAGATCTGTGGGTTTTATCACTTTTTCATTTGGTATTTGATAACTGTGTCAGTTGAGAGAGAGAGAGAGAGAGAGAGAGAGAGAGAGAAGAGAGAGAGAGGGTAATCGTACGAGTGAGCTCGTAACTACTTGGGAATGTGTAGCTCTTTATGTCAGAGATAGAGAGCGCGAGAGTTACTAGTACGAGTGAGAGCATTATTACTTACGAATTTGTATCTGTTTATGTCAGTGAGAGAGAGAGAGAGAGAGAGAGAGAGAAGTTACTTGTACGAGTAACAACAGCATTACTATACTTAGGAACGTGTATATCTGTTTATGTCTCTGTCGTAGCGTAGCTCCAACTAAGCGGTTTTCCAAGCCCATTGTCGAAGAGAACGACCCTTCCAAAGTCGGGAGAGTTTATTGTCTTCGATTTCCTCCTCCTCCTCCTCCTCAACATCGAAGGTTATTGAGAACTGCAAGAGCTTCAATGGAGTTTGAAGTCTGAATCTCGCTACTCTCTTTATTCGGTATGAAAGGATAAACGAGTTATCTCCTTTCAGAGTCGGGATCGCTAATCCTTTTTCATCTCTCTCTCTCTCCCTCTCTTTCTCTCAACTGACACTGAGCTGGGGAATGGCTGTGATAGGTTCGGGCTTCTTTGATAAGTAAAGGTATTATTATTATTATTATTATTATTATTATATTCATTATTATTATTATTATTATTATTATTATTATTATTATTATTATTATTATTCCATGTAAACATATCAAGACTGCAATGCCCACGATTGCATACAAGAAATATTCCCTAATTCATGCAATAGTATAATGTATGACTATATTATATATTATATATATATATATATATATATATATATATATATATATATATATATATATATAAAGCATGCATGCAAACATACACATTTTTACACCAAACTCTGTTAACCTACGTAACGTCAATTACTGAAAATTCAGCGTTGCAAAAACAAAAGAATGAACAATTCCGCAGCAAAGGGAGCAACGCTGACGCGTCCAGTTCAACTGTCAAACGTGTGTGTCGCTCTCGTCGAGGCGTAAAAACGGACCAAAAATTGGTAACTGGCCACCAATTTCTCGTCGCCCGAATTCCACGGTCCCAGACGAAGGCAATTTTCACACAAGAAACTGCTGAGCTTTGGGGGCTAATGGACAGTGAAAGGAATAAAAAGAAAATGACTTCACTGTTAACAACTTTAGATGGTGAAAGTGGGTTATTGGGAAGTCAAAATAAAATGAAAGGTACTTAACACTGAGCAGCTTTCTATGGTGAAAGTGGGCTGTTGGGAAGTCAAAATAAAATGAAAGGTACTTAACAGTGAGCAGCTTTCTATGGTGAAAGTGGGCTGTTGGGAAGTCAAAATAAAATGAAAGTTACTTAACAGTGAGCAGCTTTCGATGGTGAAAGTGAGCTATTGGGAAGTCCAAATAAAATTAAAGTTACTGAACAGTGATCAGCTTTCTATGGAGAAAGCGGGCTATTGGAAAGTCAAAATAAAAATAAAAATGAAAATTATTTATCAATGAGCATCTTTCTATGGAGAAAGTGGGTTAATGGACATTAAAAAGAATAAAAAGAAAATGACTTAACTATTGACAGCTTTCTGTGGTGAAATTGGGGTAATGGAAAGTCAAAATAAAAATAAACATGAAAATTATGTAGCAATGAGCATGTGAGGAAATGAAATGCCTTTATCAGTTAATAAAAGGATATATAAGTACCGCAAGTTGAATTATACTTTCAGAAACTACAGGTACCAGGCCACCCTCCTCCCACAGAAAAAGTTTTCTTAATGTGCCATATGTACATCAATTATTAAGTAAAATAACAGAACGCTAGTAAATTTGTAAGTTCCAGTACCAACAGATACCAACCAACAAACCGCCCCCAACAAAAAATATTAGTATTCACATAACAGCCATTTAAGTACAAAAGCAAAGCGCTAATGTTTTGAAAAATGACCCCCCCCCCCCAACACACACCCCCCCCCCCACACACACACACATCAGCAACAATTCTGCGCAATAAAGCCGAGAAGGCCCTGTTGAAAGCCTTCGTTTACTGAGCAGTTTACGACGTTCCTAAAAGGTACGAACGACGCAAGGACGTTACGGTCTTGCTGTTTTAATCTTCGGTCGTCGTAACCCAGAAGACCTCATGGGTGGGGTTGGGTGGAATGAGGTGGGGTTGGGCTGGTTGGTGTGGTTTGGATGGAGTGGATTGAATGGGGTGGGGGTTGTGTAGGGTGGAGTGAAAGGGGGTGGGGTGGGGTTGTGTGAAGGGAGGTTGATATGGTTAGGTATAGGGTCCAGTAAGGTGACATGGGTACGATAGGGTGGAATAGAGAGGGGGTGGGGTTAGGTTGGGTGGAGGGGGAAGGGTAAGGTGAGGTTGGGTGGGGAAGGTTCATTTATTAAATCTTCTCTCCTAAAGAAGAAATCCCTCGGATTAAGGGGATTTAAAGCCTAGTATTGACGGTCGTGTCGAGTAGTATATTTCAAGATTCCAAATATCGATTTTCATCTCATAAACTGGAAGATCGGTAATAATTACGGATAGATTATGGGGGACGGATCATGAGAGAGAGAGAGAGAGAGAGAGAGAGAGAGAGAGAGAGAGAGAGAGAGAGGTGCCACAGCAACTAATAAAAAAAAATACATAAAAGAAGATACAGAAAAAGTTGAATGATTACTGCAAGTTAGGAGGACTGAGGTAATCCAGCGTTACTAAATGTCAAGTATTATAAAGTCAAAAGAATTTAAACCAACAGCTACTACAGGGAAAAAAACAGTCAGGAAATCCCTAAATAAATCCCTAGATCTAGGGATCTAGGGAAAGTAAAGTAATAAAAACGATGAATGACCCGGGAGGCAGCGTATGAAAGGTCGACTTCTTTTTCTGGATGACCGACGCTTCGCAGACGAATCTTGTTGGAATCTGAACTTATCTTATATAGTTTTCTTCATTTTAATCATATATATATATATATATATATATATATATATATATATATATATATATATATATAATTTTTATTCATTTTCTTCATGTGAAACATTTAAATACTAATTTTTCTTATTGTTTAATATATAAATACTAATTTTTCTTATTGGTTAATATATAAATACTAAATATTCTCATTTTTCATGTTAAATATATAAATACTAAATTTTCTTATTGTTAAATATATAAATATAAATTTTTCTCATTTTTCACGTTAAATATATAAATACTATATTTTCTTATTGTTGAATATGTAAATATCAATTTTTTTTCATTTTTCACGTTAAATACACAAATAATAAATGTTCTACATGTTAAATACATAAGTAATAAATTTTCTTCATGTTAAATACACAAGTAATAAATTTTCTTCATATTAAATACATAAATAATAAATCTTCTTCATGTTAAATACATAAGTAATAAGTTTTCTTCGTATTAAATACATAAATCCTGAATTTTTCATGTTAAATCATAAATACTAAATTTTCTTCATGGTAAATACATAAATACGAAGCCATCTTACCGATTATAACCTGAACCACAGCGAACAGCATCGTACAGTTCACAGATAATAAAGGAATTTAGACCTTTAGCTGTAATCAAAGGGAAATGAAAGGATTAACCTTAATGAAGCTGTTTAGATATTAACCAAGGAAACCAAAGGGACAATATTTAAAATTTTTCATTATAATGAACAAGGATAATAAAGATATTCAAGAACAAAGTATACATACGGAGTGTCTTGATTTGATAAAATCCTCAGGCAATTTAAATATACTATATTAAAAAATATATATATATATATATATATATATATATATATATATATATAGTATATATATATATATTATATATATAGGAGTGAGCAGAGAGACGAGGAAGTATGTTTGAGAACGAATGTTTGAAACCAAACACCTCCTGGGAAAATATATTTTAAAAACCAAACAGTTCCCGTGATAATATATTTAAAATCAAACAGCTCCCAGAAAATATATTTATAAAACCAAGCAGCTCCCGGGATTATCTTATATAATAAAACCAAACTGCTTCCGGGAAAATATATTTAAAACCAAGCATCTCCTGGGAAACAATTTTATAAAACCAAACAGCTCCCGGGAAAATATAATCAAACCAAACAGCTCCCGGGAAAATATAATCAAACCAAACAGCTCCCGGGAAAATATAATCAAACCAAATAGCTCCCGGGAAAATATAATCAAACCAAACAGCTCCCGAGAAAATATAATCAAACCAAATAGCTCCCGGGAAAATATAATCAAACCAAAACAGCCTTAAGAATAAGTGCATGGATCAAGCCCCACACCCCAAGGTAAAATATGTGGTTAAAACCAAACGATAATATGCTGTCAATTGCAGACCAAACAGTCCATTAGAAATACATTTTAAATCAAAAACAAATTCTTAATTGAATAAATCTTAGGTTTAAAAAAATTGCCCAAATGAAAAATAAACGTTGAATAAAACCAAACAGTACAGAGGAGAATACATGGGTATATTAAACAATTATGAAGAAAATACATACAGTGAAAAAATATATTTTTACACGTGTAAAAATATATTTTTACTGTATTTTCTTCATAAGTTTTTAATATATCCATGTATTCTCCTCTGTACTGTTTGGTTTTATTCAACGTTTATTTTTCATTTAGGCTATTTTTTAATCTAATATTTATTATATATATATATATTATATATATATATATATATATTATATAATATATATATATACCGTATATGTGTGTGAGTGTGTGTAACATATAAACATACCTAGACCATCCATCTTCCACATTGGAAACCACTCGTGTCACACGAGACGAACAAACCGCCTGAAATTCTATGTTCAAAAACCCTCCCTTTAGTCCAAAGGCTCTCGGTACCCACTAGCGTCTCATCCACAGTGGCTGAAGAACCTCGAGAAAAGCCTACTTTACCATTTGGAAGATGACGGCAGCCGTTTAAATGTATTCATACAGAGGCTCTCGCGTATTCATACGCCCTAACTCTCGCCGCGCCTTCTAGAGACGCGTTCATTAGGAAATTCTTTCGAGCGTTAGGCTGGTTGGTAGGTAGGTAGCCCCATTACGCAGGCTGGGAGAGGAGAGAGAGAGAGAGAGAGAGAGAACGTTCTGTTTTGGACTCTCTTGTACAGTTAATGTTACGAGTTTCGACTTGTTTGAGAGAGAGAGAGAGAGAGAGAGAGAGAGAGAGAGAGAGAGAGAAAGAGAGGTAATGCTATGATTTGGACTGTCGTGTACAGTTCATCTATTTCAATTGATTTGAGAGAGAGAGAGAGAGAGAGGTAATGCTCTGTTTTGGGCTGTCGTGTACAGTTCATCTATTTCAACTGGTTTTAATGAGAGAGAGAGGAGAGAGAGAGAGAGAGAGAGAGAGAGAGACTCTACTTCCCCTCCCCCCGCCCCCCCACCATTCAAAGGGAAAGGGGAGTGTCGGATGGGTCAACCATTAGATTCCAAATGGGACCACTACAGTCCACAGCTCTCTAGGTTTTTCCCAGTGAAATCCCTCCAATTTGAAACCCTCCAAATATTTTCCTTTCAGTGAAGTCTTTGAAGTGAATGATGATGGGACAGAAAAAAAATTTTATGATTAAATATATCTAGATGACATATTTGAAAGATGTTTACCTTTCTAACATCTATGGGTTCTGGAGTTCTATATTCCTGGTATCAAGACTTTTACCTCTTCTGTATAACACGGTTGTAGAGGCAACTTTTCAAAATGGTGGTTATTAACTTCTGAAATTACTTATGATTATATGTATTTAGCTGGTATATTTATAAGATATTTATAAGATATTTTCACTATCTATAGGCTCGAGAGTTCCTTTTTTCTGATATGAAGACATTCATCTTCTCTGTAAACTCCAGAACTTAACATATTACCTTTAGATTATTCTACGAATGTATTTTTTAAAATCACCAATAAAGTTAATAGATAAATTCTCGGTCTCAAGAAATAATCATTAATTATTTCAAACCATGAAAGAAAGAGAATATGAACGGAGGTACAGTCAAAGGAATGAAATTGATGCCTACAGTGCACCGGGTGAAGTACACTGAACGCACCACCCCCCCTTATGCGGACTTCTGTACGTGAATCTGTGATTACGGAATAATACAGCCATGAGAATGAAATTACACATGAAGGATCCTTAAGCAATCGTAAATAAGTTGCTTCATAAAATGACCGTTGATTAAACACAATACCAAGCAGTAAAAATAAAGGGGAAATTTTTGAATAATTACGACACTAAAGAGAAAAAGCTATACAAGCGGACGTTAACAGCTTGTTATTGTCACGCTGCCTAATACGAACGTTGATTGACGTCCCGGATATTCGTTGGAAATATTGGAAATGCGTCGGGAAAAAAAATTGAATGTTCCCCTGACGCCTCGAGCTGTTGCAATTTCACCATTGCGCTGTTTTCCTTGTAATAGGGGAGATAGCTTTAAGGAGAAACAAGACGGCTGAATTTATCGTCTTCTTCCCTACAATGGTGAAAAGGGTGTGAATACGCCATCTTACACACTCCCACAGCAACTATATTATATTTACATAAAAGGCTCACTGACAGCGCCTCGATTTCTCAACGATTACGTCGTGTCTTTCAAAGTATATGTTTGTCACATACTACATCTGCTGTTCTCTCAGATTCTCACACAAAAGATTCATAAACAAAAGTGTATTGGTCCACAGTCACTCTTATACCTAATCCCACAACCCAGCTACATGAATTCTCTAGTATCCTACAGACATTTATGACCTAATTCATGCAGTCGCCTCCATCACCCTTTCCCTCGTAAATTGGAACAATTATCCCTCATCCATCTCTGGAATCTTTCCCTCCCACAGACATCCCTTACACACCCTAGTCAGCCAGTCGATTACTGTGTCACCACCGTGCCTCAGTATCTCACTTGCATTCAAATTCCTGGTTAAATGTCATTTTTAATTTGCTAGCTGCCTTTCATTATTTCAAAATAATCTTTCAGGAAAACGACAAGATATTCTAAAGACAGCGTCTCCTTATATTAATTCTTTTACTCTAAAATCTATTTATCCATTAATCGTGAACTTCTTTATTTCTTCTTGAAACCATTTACCATATATATATATATATATATATATATATATATATATATATATATATATATTATATATATATATATATATACAGAAACAAAGACACATGTACACACACCACGGTATCATTCAAGCACTGAAGCAGAAATGATTTCTGCTTGCTCATGCAAGAAGAAGTCGGATCTCCATTTAAGTATCGTCGCTCTCTCTCTCTCTCTCTCTCTCTCTCTCTCTCTCTCTCTCTCTCTCTCTCTATCTCTCTCTCTCTCTCTCTCTCTCTCGCAAAACAAAGAAAATGATGATGATGACGACAACGGATGTTTCTTATGTTTCTTTTGCGCGTTTTTCCTTCTCTGGCGTCAACTTTTAACGAAGACACGTAGAATTATAAATGGCTCTCCTGTGACTTTCGCCAATCAATAGGAGTCTTCACTTCAGCCAGGGAGAGAGAGAGAGAGAGAGAGAGAGAGAGAGAGAGAGAGAATCAGTGGAGCAATGCCACATCAATAACACGGGGCCACGTTTGGCCATAGAGCGAAAATATACCGAATCTGGGGTAACATTGACTGGGCTCCCGCAAACATATAAGGTAAAACCGCTTGTTCATAAACGAAGTCTTCTTTCTTCAGTGTCTCTTTATCCTCGTGGAGGAGGAGGAGGAGGGGAGGGAAGAGGAAGAGGGGGTAGGGAGAGGGAGGGGGTAATCTATTTGTGGGGCAAAGGACGGGAAGGTGATGTGTAAGGGAGAAGTGGAAGAAAGGGAGGGAGGGGGGGGGAGAAGGGAAAGTGGCACAGCCGTACGCACGAAGGCCCCGCAGGGCAGCTTTAATCTCTCTCTCTCTCTCTCTCTCTCTCTCTCTCTCTCTCTCTCTCTCTGGTGTCTGTCGATACACATTTGAGACATCTTTTTATATTATTCGCCGTGGCAAATGCTGTGCGACCAATAAGTCTTCTCCGTGGATGGACGAACGTTTATTTTTTTTTCCAGGAACGAAAAAAAAATGTTTTTTTCCGGAGATAGGGAGTGATCTTTTTCTAGGAAGGGCAGACATTGCTTTTAAATAAGAATCTTTTGGATTTTTTTCTTCTCCTTCTTCGAGGAACGTAACTTTTGTTTTCCAGATGTTCCCCCCCCCCCCCTTGGAGGGTGAACGTTTGTTGCCAGTACCATTTTTCGGGAGGAACAAACGTTTGTTTTCAGTGGCACTTTCTTGGAGAGACAAACTTTTGTTTTCAATGGTACTTTCTTGGAAGAAACAATCTTTTGTTTTCAGTGACACTTTCTTGGAGGAAATAAACTTTTCTTTTCAGTGACTCTTTATTGGAAGAACAAACTATTGTTTTCAGTGACACTTTCTTGGAAGAACAAGCTTTTGTTTTCATTGGTACTTTCTTGGAAGAAATAAACTTTTGTTTTCAGTGGCACTTTCTTGGAAGAAATAAACTTTAGTTTTCATTGGCACTTTCTTGGAAGAGCAAACTTTTGTTTTCAGTGACACTTTTTTGGAAGAAATAAACTTTTGTTTTCAGTGGCACTTTCTTGGTGAAACAAACTTTTGTTTTCATTTGCACTTTCTTGGAGAAACAAACTTTTGTTTTCAGTGGCACTTTCTTGGAGAAACAAACTTTTGTTTTCATTGGCACTTTCTTGGAAGAAAAAACTTTTGTTTTCATTTGCACTTTCTTGGAGAAATAAACTTTTATTTTGAGTGGCACTTTCTTGGAGAAACAAACTTTTGTTTTCAGTGGCACTTTCTTGGAGAAACAAACTTTTGTTTTCATTGGCACTTTCTTGCAGAAACAAACTTTAGTTTTCAGTGGTACTTTCTTGGAAGAAAAGAAACAAAACTTGTTTTCAGTGGCATTTTCTTGGAGAAACAAATTTTTGTTTATTGGCACTTTCTTGGAGAAATAAACTTTTGTTTTCATTGGCACTTTCTTGCAGAAACAAACTTTTTTTTCAGTGGCACTTTCTTGGAGAAACAAACTTTTGTTTTCAGTGGCATTTTCTTGGAGAAACAAATTTTTGTTTTTATTGGCACTTTCTTGGAGAAACAAACTTTTGTTTTCATTGGCACTTTCATGGAAGAAAAAACTTTTGTTTTGATTGGCACTTTCTGGGAGAAACAAACTTTTGTTTTCAGTGGCACTTTCTTGGAGAAACTAAAGTTTTGTTTTCATTGGAACTTTCTTAGAGAAACAAACTTTTGTTTTCAGTGGCACTTTCTTGGAGAAACTTTTGTTTTCAGTGGCACTTTCTTGGAGAAACAAACTTTTACATTTTGTAACTTTCTTTTTGGAGAAACAAACTTTTGTTTTCTTGCACTTTCTTGGAGAAAAAACAAAACTTTTTTTGTTTTTTTTCAGTGGCACTTTTCTTGGAGAAAACAAACTTTTGTTTTCATTGGCACTTTCTTGGAGAAACAAACTTTTCATTTGGCACTTTCTGGGAGAAAACAAACTTTTGTTTTCATTGGCCACTTTCTTGGAGAAACTAAACTTTTGTTTTCATTGGAAACTTTCTTAGAGAAACAAAAATTTTTTTTCAGTGGCACTTTCTTGGAGAAACAAAACTTTTTTTTTGGTTTTCAGGGTGGCACTTTCAATTTTGGAGAAAACAAAACTTTGTTTTCAATTGGTACTTTCTTGGGAGAAACAAACTTTTGTTTTAATTGGCACTTTTTGGAGAAACAAACTTCTTTTTCAGTTTGGCACTTTCTTGGAGAAAAGAACAAAACTTTGTTTTGTTTTCATTGGCACTTTCTTGGAGAAACAAACTTTGTTTTCATTGGACTTTCTGGGGGAGAACAAAGTTTTCATTTTTTTTCACTGGCACTTTAACTTGTAGATACTAAACTTTTGTTTCATTGGACTTTCTTAGAGAAACAAAAATTTACGTTTTCAGCCTCTTTTTCTTGGCAAACTTTCTTGGAGAAACAAACCTTTTGTTTTCAGTGGCACTTTCTTTGGTTTTGAGAAAGGAAACAAACTTTTTTTTATTTTTGTTTTCATTAAAGGTACTTTCTAGGAGAAACAAACACAGTGTTTTCATTGCACTTTCTTGGAGAAACAAACTTTTCTTTTGTCTTTCCGTGGCACTTTCTTGGAGAGACAAAACTTTGTTTCAGTGGCACTTACTTGGAGAGACAAACTTTGTTTTTCAGTGGCACTTTTTCTTGGAGAAAAGAATTGTTTTCATTGGCACTTTCTGGGAGAAATAAACTTTTGTTTTTCAGTGGCACTTTCTTGGAAGAAAAAACTTTTGTTTTTCATTGGCACTTTCTTGGAGAAATAAAACTTTTTGTTTCATTGACACTTTCTTGAGAGGCAAACTTTTGTTTTCAGTGGCACTTTCTTGGAAGAAAAAACTTTTGTTTCCAGTGGCACTTTCTTGGAAGAAATAAACTTTTGTTTTCAGTGGCACTTTCTTGGAAGAAAAAACTTTTGTTTTCAGTGGCACTTTCTTGGAGGAAAAAACTTTTGTTTTCATTGGCACTTTCTTGGCGAAACAAACTTTTGCTTTCATTGGCACTTTTCTTGGAGAGACAAAAATTTGTTGTCAGTGGGCACTTTCTTGGAAGAAAAAAACTTTTATTTTCAGTGGCACTTTCTGGAAGAAAAAAACTTTTGTTTTCGGTGGCCCACTTTCTTGAAAGAAAAAATTCTTTTTGTTTTCAGTGGCGCTTCTTGGAAGAAAAAAAGTTTTGTTTCAGTGGCACTTCTTGGAAGAAAAAAACCTTTTGTTTTCATTGGCACTTTCTTATTGGAGAAACAAACTTGTTTTCATTGGCCACTTTTTCTTGGAGAGACAAACTTTGTTTTCAGTGGCACTTCTGGAAGAAAAACTTTTGTTTTCAGTCCGGCACTTCCTTGGAGAAAAAAAATTTTGAAAAAAATTTTGTTTTCAGTGGCACTTTCTTGGAGAAACAAAACTTTTGTTTCATTGGCACTTTCTCTTAGAAGAAAAAACTTTTGTTTTCATTGGCGCTTTTTCTTCGAAGAAAAAACAAAAAACTTTTGTTTTCATTGGCACTTTCTTGGAAGAAAAAACATTTGTTTACATTTGCACTTTCTTGGAGGGACAAACTTTTGTTTTCAGTGGCACTTTCTTGGAGAAACCAAACTTTTGTTTTCATTGGTACTTTCTTGGAGTAACAAACTTTTGTTTTCATTGGCACTTTATAGGAAAAAAAACTTGTTTTCATTTGCACTTTCTTGGAGAAACAAACTTTTGTTTTCATTAGCACTTTCTTAGAAGAAATAAACTTTTGTTTTTAATGGCACTTTCTTGGAGTAACAAACTTTTGTTTTCATTGGCACTTTCTTGGAAGAAAAAACTTTTGTTTTCAGTGGCACTTTCTTGGCGAAACAAACTTTTGTTTTCATTGGCACTTTCTTGGAGAAACAAATTTGTGTTTTCAGTGGCACTTTCTTGGAGAAACAAACTTTTGTTTTCAGTGGCACTTTCTTGGAGAAAACAAAATGTTTTGTTTTCAGTGGCCAACTTTCTTTTGGAAGAAAAAACTTTTTTTTTCATTCATTTGCACCTTTATCTTTGAGAAAACAAACTTTGTTTTCAAATTCTGGCACTTTCTTGGAAGAAAAAACTTTTTGTTTTCATTTGCACTTTCTTGGAGAAATTAAACTTTTTATTTCCAGTGGCCCTTTCCTTAGAGAAGAAACAAACTCTTGGGTTTTCAATTGGCAGCTTTCTTAGAGACACAAACTTGTTTTCAGTGGCACTTTCTTGGAGAAACAAACTTTTGTTTTCATTGGCACTTTCTTGGAAGAAAAAACTTTTGTTTTCATTTGCACTTTCTTGGAGAATAAACTTTTATTTCCAGTGGCACTTTCCTTGTTAGAGAAAACAAAACTTTTGTTTTCGTTTGGCAGTTTCTTAGAGAACAAACAACTTTTGTTTTCAGTGGCCCACTTTTCTTGGCAGAAACCAAACTTTTGTTTTCCATTGGCACTTTTTTGAAAGAAAAACTTTTATTTTCATTTGCACTTCTTGAGAAACCAAATAATTTTGTTTTCAGTTGGACACTTATGTCTTGGAGAAAAAACTTTTGTTTTCAAATTGCCTTTCATAGAGAACAAAATTTGCTTTTCAAGTTGGCACTTTGCTTTGGTAGAAAGAATAGCTTTTGTTTTCCAGTGGGCAAACTTTGTTTTGAGAAACAAACTTGGTTTTTACGGCACTTTCTTGGAAGAAAAAAACTTTTCTGTTTTCATTGGTACCTTTCTTGGAAAATGAACAAACTTTTGTTTTCAGTGGCACTTTCTTGGAGAAACAAATCTTTTGTTCCTCAGTGGCACTTTCTTGTAAGAAAAAACGCTTTTGTTTTACATTGGCACTTTCTTGGAGAAACAAACTTTTTTTTTTCATCGCGCACTTTTTCTTTAGAGAAACGCTAAATCCACACACTTTTGTTTTCTTCAGTGGGCAACTTTGCATTGCAAGAAACAACAAACTTTTGTTCCTAGTGGCAACTTTCTTGGAAGAAACCTTTTGTTTTGAGTGGCACTTTCTTGGAGAAACCAAAGTTTTGTTTTCATTGGCCAACTTTCTTAGAGGAAACAAAACTATTGTTTTTCAGTGGCGCAGTCTTACTTGGGTAAGAAAACAAACTTTTGTTTTGCAGTGGCACTTTGGTTCTTTGGAGAAACAAACCTTTAGTTTTCATTGGTACTTTCTTAGAGTAAAACAAGCTTTGTTTTGTTTTACCAGTTGGCATTTTCTTGGAGAACCAAATTTTTTTGTTTTATTTGGCACTTTTCTTGGGAGAAATAAAACTTTTGTTTTCATTGGCAACTTTCTTGCAGAAACAAACTTTTTTTCAGTGCACTTTCTGAAGAAACAAACTTTTGTTTTCATTGGCACTTTCTTGAAGAAACAAAACTTTTGTTTTCAGTGGCATCTCTTGGAGAAACAAACTTTTGTTTTCAGTGGCACTTTCATGGAAGAAAAAACTTTTGTTTTGAGTGGCACTTTCTTGGGAAAACAAACTTTTGTTTTCAATGGCACTTTCTTGAGAAACAAAAAACTTTGTTTTCATTGGCACTTTCTTGGAGAAACAAAAGTTTTATTTGTTTTTCATTGGAACTTTCTTAGAGAAACAAACTTGTTTTCAGCGGCACTTCTTGGAGAAACTAACTTTTGTTTTTAGTGGCACTTCTTGGAGAAACAAACATTTAGTTTCATTTGGTACTTCTTGGAGAAATAAACTTTTGTTTTCATTGGCACTTTCTTGGAGAAACAAACTTTTTTTTTCAGCAAAAATGGCAACTTTCTTGGAGAAACAAAACTTTTGTTTTCATTGGCACTTTCTTGGAGAACAAACTTTTGTTTCCATTGGCACTTTCTTGGAGAAACAAACAAACTTTGTTTTCGGTGGCACTTTCTTGGAAGAGACAAACTTTTGTTTTCAGTGGCACTTTCTTGGAGAGACAAACTTTGTTTTCAGTGCACTTTCTTGGAAGAAAAGACTTTTGTTTTCATTGGCACTTCTTGGAAGAAATAAACTTTTGTTTTCAGTGGCACTTTCTTGGAAGAAAAAACTTTTGTTTTCATTGGCACTCTTGGAGAACAAACTTTTGTTTTCATTGGCAAACTTTTTTTTTTTCTTGGTTTGAGACCAAACTTTTGTTTTCAGTGGCACTTTCTTGGAAGAAAAAAACTTTTGCTTTCAGTGGCACTTTTCTGGAAGAAAATAAACTTTTGTTTTTCAGTGGCACTTTCTTGGAAGAAAAAACTTTTGTTTTCAGGGCACTTTCTTGGAAGAAAAAAACTTTTGTTTTCAATTGGACTTTCTTGGAAGAAAACAAATTTTTAATTTTCATTTGGGCACTTTCTTGGAGAGACAACTTTGTTTTTCCCAGGGGCAACTTTCTTGGAAGAAAAAAATTTTATTTTCAGTGGCACTTTCTTTGGTGAAATTATTATTTTATTGTTTTCATTGGGCACTTTCTTAAAGAAAAATTTTGTTTTTAGTGGCACTTTCTTGGAAAGAAAAAACTTTTTGCTTTCATTGGGCACTTTCTTTGGAGAAACCAACTTTTGTTTTCATTTGGCCTTTTCTTGGAGAGACAAACCTTTTGTTTTCAGTGGCAACTTTCTTGGAAAAAGAAAAACTTTTTGTTTTTCAAGTGGCACTTTCTTTGAAACAGTAAAAAACTTTTAATTTTGTTTTCAGTGGACTTTCTGGAAAGAAAAAATTTTGTGTTTTCAGTGGCCAACTTTACTTGCAGAAAAAAACTTTTTGAGTTTTTACATAGGAGCAACTAAATTCTTGGAAGGAAAAAACATGTTTTTCAATGTCACTTTCTTTGAAAGAAAAAACTTTTGTTTTGAGTGGCACTTTCTTTGGAAGAAAAAACTTTTGTTTTAATTGGGCACTTTCTTGGAGAAACAAACTTTTGATTTCATTGGCACTTTCTTGGAGAGACAACTTTGTTTTCAGTGGCACTTTCTTTGGAAAGAAAAAACTTTTATTTTCAGTGGCACTTTTCTTGGAAGAAATAAACTTTTGTTTTTCAGTGGCACTTTCTTAAGAAGAAGAAACTTTGTTTTTATGGCACTTTCCTTGGAAGAAAAAAAATTTTGTTTTTCCATTGGCACTTTCTTGGAGAAAACCAACTTTTGTTTTTTCAATTGGCACTTTCCTTGGAGAACAAAACTTTCTGTTTCAGTGGCACTTTCTTGGAAGAAAAAAACTTTTGTTTTCAGTGGCACTTTCTTTGGAAGAAAAAACTTTTGTTTTCAGTGGCACTTTTTGAAGAAAAAACTTTTGTTTTTTCATGTGGCACTTTCTTGGAAGAAAAAAACTTTTGTTTTCATGGACTTTCTTGAGAAAACTATCTTTTGTTTTCATTGCCACTTTTCTTGGAGAGACAAACTTTTGTTTTCAAGTGGCACTTTCTTGGAAAAAAACACTTTTGTTTCAGTTGGCACTTCCTTGAAGAAAAAAACTTCTTGTTTTCAGTGGCAACTTTCTTAGAAGAAAAAACTTTTTGTTTTCATTGGCACTTTTCCTTTGGAGAAACAAACTTTTGGTTTTCACTTGGCACTTTCTTAGAAGAAAAACCTATGTTTTTCAATGGCACTTTCTTAAGAAGAAAAAACTTTTGTTTTCATTGGCGCTTTCTTAAGAAGAAAAAAACTATTGTTTTCAAATTGGCACTTTTTTGAAAGAACAAACTTTGTTTTTCATTGGCACTTTTCTTGAGAAACAAACTTTTGTTTTTCATTGGCATTTTCTTAGAAGAAAAGAACTTGGTTGTTCATTGGCACGTTTTTTGAAAGAAACTTTTTTTTCATTGGCACTTTTGAAAACTACTTTTGGTTTTCATCCTTTCCTTGGAAAAGAAAACCTTTGTTTTCTAGTGGCCCAATTCTTTGGGAGAAAAATTTGTTTTCCCAGTTGGCCCCTTATCTTTGGAGACAAACTTTTGGTCTTTCAAGTGCACTTTCTTGGATAAGCAAACTTTTGTTTTTCCTTGGCACTTTCTTGAGAAATAAACTTTTGGTTTTCATGTGGCACTTTCTTTGGTAGAATAAACCCTGTTGTTTTACAAGTGAAAAAACCTTTTCTTGGAAGAATTTTAACACTTTGTTTCCGGTGGCATTTATCTTGAAGACTTACTATTTTTTTTTCAGGTGGTCTTGTTGGAAGAAAAAATTTTAATTTTACTTTCTTGGCTTTTCTTGGAGAAATAAACTTTTCTTTTCCATTGGCCACTTTTCTTGTTCTTCAAGAAAAAAGAAACAACTTTTGGTTTTCATTGGCATTTTCTTGGAGAAAACCAACTTTTTGTTTTAATTTGGCAAACTTTTGTTTTCTTGAGAAATAAACTTTGGTTTTCATTGGAACCTTTTCTTTGCAAAAAAAGAAACTAAACTTTTTTCAGTTTTGCCACTTTTCTGGAAGAACAAACTTTTTGTTTTCATTTGGCACTTTCTTGAAGAAAAAACAAAGCTTTTCTTGTTTTCAGCAGTGGGCCATTTCTTCTTGGAAGAAAAAACAAAACTTTTTGTTTTCAGTTGTGCACTTTCATTGGAAGAAAAACTTTTGTTTTGAGTGCAACTTTTACTTTCTTGGGAAAACAAACTTTTTTGTTTTCATTGGCACTTTCCTTGGAGAAAGAAACTTTTTGTTTTCAAATTGGCCTTACTTTGCTTTTGGAGAAAAAACAAAAGTTTGGTATTTCATTGGAAACTTTTCTTAGAAGAAAAAACAACTTTTGTTTTCATTCGGCACTTTTCTTAGGAAGAAAAACTAACTTTTTAGTTTTTCAGTTGGCAACTTTCTTTGGAGAACAAAACATTTTAAGTTTTTCATTGGTACGTTCTTGGTAGAAATAAACTTTTGTTTTCCATTGGCAACTTTCTTGGAAGAAACAAACTTTTTTTTTCAGTTTGGCACTTTTCTTTGGAGAAACAAACTTTTGGTTGTCATTTGGCACTTTCTTGGAAGAAAAACAAACTTTTTGTTTCCATTTTTTGGCAACTTTTCTTGGAGGAAACAAACTTTTGGTTTTTCGGTGGCACGTTTCTTGGGAGAAAGAACAGAACTTTTGTTTTCAGTGGCACTTTCTTGGAGAGACAAACTTTTGTTTTCAAAGTGGCCAAAAACTTTCTTGGGAAAGACTTTTGTTTTCATTGGCACTTTTCTTTGGGAAGAAAGATAAACTTTTGTTTTCATGGCACTTTTTCTTGAAGAAAAACTTTTGGTTTTCATTGTCAGCTTTTCTTGGCAGAAATCAACTTTTGGTTTTCATTATGGCCACTTTCTTGGAAGTGAAAAACAAACTTTTGTTTTCAGTGGCACTTTTTGGAAAAAAACTTTGCTTTCAAGTGGCAAACTTTCTTGGAAGAAAAAACTTTTGTTTTCCAGTGGTAACTTTTTTCTTGGAAGAAAAACTTTTGTTTTCAAAAGTTTTGCACTTTCTTGGAAGAAAAACTTTTGTTTTCCATTGCCTTTCTTGGTAAGAAAATAAACTTTTTTCTTTCATTGCTCTTTCCTTGGAGAAGAACAAACTTTTGTTTTCAGTTGGCACTTTTCTTGGAAGAAAAAATTTTATTTTCAGTGGCAACCTTTCTTTTGGGCTAAACATATATTTTATGTTTGTTTTCAGTTGGCACTTTCTTAGGAAGAAAAAACTTTTGTTTGTAAATGGCACTTTTCTTGGAAGAAAAAACTTTTTGCTTTCAATTGGGCACTTTCGTTGGAAGAAATAAACTTTTGTTTCACTTGGCACTTTTCTTGGAAAGAAGAACAAACTTTTTTTTCAGTTGTCACTTCTTGGAAGAAAAACTTTTGTTTTCAGTTGGCACTTTCTTGAAAGAAAAAACTTTTATTTTCAGGTGGCACTTTTTTCTTGAAGAAAAACTTTGTTTTCAGTGGCACTTTTCTCGGAATGAAAAAATTTTTGTTTTCGTTTGGCACTTTCTTGGAAAAGAAACCAAAAACTTTTTGTTTTCATTGGGCAATTGGCTTTGGAGAGCAAACTTTTGGTTTTTAATGTGAAAACTCAAATTTTTGTTTTGGAAAAAACACTTTTTGTTTTGTCAAGTGACACTTTCTTGGAGGAAAAACTTTTGTTTTCAAAAAATGGCACTTTTGTTTCTTATTGAAGAAAAACTTTTTGTTTTCATTTGCACTTTCTTGGAGAAACAACTTTTGTTTCAATTGGCAACTTTTCATTAGAGAAAAACTTTATGTTTTTCCATTGGCACTTTCTTAGAAGAAAAAACTTTTTTTTTTTCAAATTGCAACTTTCTTAAGAAGAAAAACTTTTGTTTTCATTGGGCACTTTCTTGGAGAAACGAAATTTTTTTTCAGTGGCAAACTTTTTCTGGAAGAAAAAAAGAGCAAACTTTTGTTTTCAGTGGCACTCTCTTGAAGAAACAGAATTTTTGTTTTTCAAGTGGCAACTTTCTGGGAAAGAAGCCAAACTTTTGTTTTTCAGTTGGACACTTTCTTGATAAATCAAAATTTGGTGGGAATTGGCAAAACTTTTCTTGGGGAAATAAAACGTTTTTTTTTTTTTTTTTTTTTTTTTGTTTTTGTTTTGGACTTTCTTTGGAAAAATTTTCAACTTTTGTTTTTCAGGTGTCAACTTTCTTGGAGAAAAAACTTTGTTTTCCAAAGTGGCAAAAAACTTTCTTGAAGAAAATTTTAACTTTTTGTTTTCAGTGGTACTTTTTTGGAAGCAATAAAATTTTTACTTTCATTGGCAACTTTTTGAAAAGAAATAAACCTTTTGTTTTCATTGGCACCTTTCTTAGCAGAACAACTTTGTTTTCATATGGCACTTTCTTGGACGAAACAAACCGTTTTTGTTTTGTTCACTTGGCACATTTCTTGAAGAAATAAACTTTTGTTTTCAAACTTTTTGGCACTTTCCTTTTGGAAGAAATAAACTTTTGGTTTTCAAAAAGGGGCAACTTTCTTGAAAGAAGAAACTAAACTTTTGTTTTCGCTGGCACTTTTTTGGAAAGAAGAAACTTTGTTTTCGTTGGCACTTTTTTCTTGGAAGAACAAACTTTTGTTTTCAATGTGGGAAACTTTCTTGGAAGAAATAATTTATTGTTTTTCAGTGCAACTTTCTTAGGAAGAAAAAAACTTTGTTTAGTGGCAACTTTTCTTTTCGAAGAAACAAACTTTTGGTTTCCATTGGCACTTTCTTGAAGAAGAAATAAACTTTTGTTTTCAGTGGCAGCTTTCGTTAGGAATAAATAATAAACTTTTGTTTTCATTGGCCTAACTTTGGAAGAAAAACCTTTGGTTTTTCAATTGAACAGCTCTCTTGGAATAACATTTTACTTTTTGTTTTGTCAGTTGGCCACTTTCTTGAAGAAGAAAAAAACTTTGTTTGTTTTTTTTTTTTTTTTTTTCAAAGTGGCACTTTTAACTTGGAAGAAAAAACATTTTTTTCTTTGACACTTCTTCTTGGAGAGACAAACTTTGGTTTTCATTGGCAACTTTCTTAGAAAAAATAAACTTTTTTGAATTTCCAGTTTGGTTTTGCACTTCTTAGAAGAAATAACCTTTTTATTTTCAGTTTGCAACTTTTTTAGGAAGAAATAAACTTTTGTTTTCAAAGTGGCAACTTTTTTCTTGGAAGAACTTTTTAACTTTTCTTTCAGTGGCTGGCACTTTCTTGGAAGAAATAGAACTTTTGTTTTCAGTGGCAACTTTCTTGTAAAAATAAACCTTTTTGTTTTCAGTTGGGCACTTTCTTGGAAGAAATAAACTTTTGTTTTCAGTGGCACTTTATTCCTTTGGAAGAAATAAACTTTTGTTTTCAGTTTGGCACTTTCTTGGAATAAATAAACTTTTGTTTTCAACTGGCACTTCTTGGAAGTAAATTAAACTTTTGTTTTCACTGGCACTTTCTTGGAAGAAACAAACTTTTGTTTTCAATTGGCACTTTTGTTTTCCCTTGGAAAAATAAACTTTTGTTTTCACTTTGGCCACTTTCTTGGAATAAATAACACTTTTGTTTTCATTTGGCACTTTCCTTGGAAGAAATTTTAAACTTTTGTTTCTTCACTTTCTTGGCACTTTCTTGGAAAGAAATAAACTTTTGTTTTTGTCCGTGGCAACTATTCTTTGGAAGAAATAAACTTTTGTTTGCATTTGGCACTTTCTTGAAGAAATTAAACTTTTGGTTTTCAACATGGCAACTTTCTTGTAAAGAAATAAACTTTTGTTTGTTTTTCACTTGGTACTTTCTTGAGAACAAACTTTTGTTTTTCTTTGGCACTTTCTTGGAAGAAATAAACTTTTGTTTTCACACTGGCCCACTTTCTTGGGAAGAAATTAAATAAACTTTTGTTTTCACCTGGCCGTTTTCTTGGAAGAACAAATTTTGCTTTTCATTGGCACTTTCTTTGAAGAAACAAAAATTTTGTTTTCATTGGTCACTTTGCATTGGTTGGAAGAAATAAAGACTTTTGTTTTTACTGGCACTTTCTTGGAAGAAATAAACTTTTTGTTTTCGTTGGCCACTTTCTTGGAAAGAAATAAACTTTTATTTTCGTTGGCACATTTCTTGGAAGAACAAAATTTAGTTTTTCAGTGGCACTTTTCTTTGAAGAACAAAATTTGTTTTATTTCATTGGCACTTTCTTGAAGAAATAAAACTTTTGTTTTGTTTCCACTGGCACTTTCTTGGAAGCAACGAAATTTTTGTCTTTACATTGGCACTTTCTTTGAAGAACAAAATTTGTTTTCATTGGCACTTTTCTTGGAAGAAAATAAACTTTTGTTTTCACTGGTGTGTGGCACTTTCTTGGTGAAGAAATAAACTTTTTGTTTGAAGTGGCACTAATCTTGGGAAAAAATAAACATTTGGATTTTCACTGGCACACGTCTTGGAAGAAATAAACTTTTGTTTTCGTCTTCATTTTCTTGGGAAGAAAAATAAACTTTTGTTTTCATTGGCAATTTCTTCGAAGAATAAACTTTTGTTTTTCCGTTTGGCACCTTCTTCTTGAAGAAATAAACCTTTTCGTTTTTCACTGGCACTTTCTTGGAAGAAATAAACTTTTGTTTTCATTGGCACTTTTTTGGAAGAAATAAACTTTTGTTTTCAGTGGCACTTTCTTGGAAGAAATAAACTTTTGTTTTCATTGGCACTTTCTTGGAAGAAATAAACTTTTGTTTTCACTGGCACTTTCTTGGAAGAAATAACTTTTGTTTTCACTGGCACTTTCTTGGAAGAAATAAACTTTTGTTTTCGTTGGCACTTTCTTGAAAGAAGAAACTTTTGTTTTCGTTGGCACTTTCTTGGAAGAACAAACTTTTGTTTTCATTGGCACTTTCTTGGAAGAACAAACTTTTGTTTTCATTGGGACTTTCTTGGAAGAACAAACTTTTGTTTTCACTGGCACTTTCTTGGAAGAACAAACTTTTATTTTCATTGGCACTTTCTTGGAAGAACAAACTTTTGTTTTCACTGGCACTTTCTTGGAAGAAATAAACTTTTGTTTTCACTGGCACTTTCTTGGAAGAACAAACTTTTGTTTTCACTGGCACTTTCTTGGAAGAAATAAACTTTTGTTTTCATTGGCACTTTCTTGGAAGAAATAAACTTTTGTTTTCAGTGGCACTTTCTTGGAAGAAATAAACTTTTGTTTTCATTGGCACTTTCTTGGAAGAAATAAACTTTTGTTTTCATTGGCACTTTCATAGAGAAACAAAATTTGTTTTCATTGGCACTTTCTTGGAGAAACAAACTTTTGTTTTCAGTGGCACTTTCTTGTAGAAACAAACTTTTTTTTAGCGGCACTTTCTTGGAAGAAAAAACTTTTGTTTTCATTGGTACTTTCTTGGAAGAACAAACTTTTGTTTTCAGTGGCACTTTCTTGGAGAAACAAACTTTTTTTCCAGTGGCACTTTCTTGGAAGAAAAAACTTTTGTTTTCATTGGCACTTTCTTGGAGAAACAAACTTTTTTTTTCATCGGCACTTTCTTAGAGAAACAAACTTTTGTTTTCAGTGGCACTTTCTTGGAGAAACAAACTTTTGTTCTAGTGGCACTTTCTTGGAAGGAAAACCTTTTGTTTTGAGTGGCACTTTCTTGGAGAAACAAACTTTTGTTTTCATTGGCACTTTCTTAGAGAAACAAACTTGTTTTCAGTGGCACTTTCTTGGAGAAACAAACTTTTGTTTTCAGTGGCACTTTCTTGGAGAAACAAACTTTAGTTTTCATTGGTACTTTCTTAGAGAAACAAACTTTTGTTTTCAGTGGCATTTTCTTGGAGAACCAAATTTTTGTTTTATTGGCACTTTCTTGGAGAAATAAACTTTTGTTTTCATTGGCACTTTCTTGCAGAAACAAACTTTTTTTCAGTGGCACTTTCTTGAAGAAACAAACTTTTGTTTTCATTGGCACTTTCTTGAAGAAACAAAACTTTGGTTTTCAGTGGCATCTCTTGGAGAAACAAACTTTTGTTTTCAGTGGCACTTTCATGGAAGAAAAAACTTTTGTTTTGAGTGGCACTTTCTTGGGAAAACAAACTTTTGTTTTCATTGGCACTTTCTTGGAGAAACAAACTTTTGTTTTCATTGGCACTTTCTTGGAGAAACAAAAGTTTTGTTTTCATTGGAACTTTCTTAGAGAAACAAACTTTTGTTTTCAGCGGCACTTTCTTGGAGAAACTAACTTTTGTTTTCAGTGGCACTTTCTTGGAGAAACAAACATTAGTTTTCATTGGTACTTTCTTGGAGAAACAAACTTTTGTTTTCATTGGCACTTTCTTGGAGAAACAAACTTTTTTTTTCAGTGGCACTTTCTTGGAGAAACAAACTTTTGTTTTCATTGGCACTTTCTTGGAGAAACAAACTTTTGTTTCCATTGGCACTTTCTTGGAGAAACAAACTTTTGTTTTCGGTGGCACTTTCTTGGAGAGACAAACTTTTGTTTTCAGTGGCACTTTCTTGGAGAGACAAACTTTTGTTTTCAGTGGCACTTTCTTGGAAGAAAAGACTTTTGTTTTCATTGGCACTTTCTTGGAAGAAATAAACTTTTGTTTTCAGTGGCACTTTCTTGGAAGAAAAAACTTTTGTTTTCATTGGCACTTTCTTGGAGAAACAAACTTTTGTTTTCATTGGCACTTTCTTGGAGAGACAAACTTTTGTTTTCAGTGGCACTTTCTTGGAAGAAAAAACTTTTGTTTTCAGTGGCACTTTCTTGGAAGAAATAAACTTTTGTTTTCAGTGGCACTTTCTTGGAAGAAAAAACTTTTGTTTTCAGTGGCACTTTCTTGGAAGAAAAAACTTTTGTTTTCATTGGCACTTTCTTGGAGAAACAAACTTTTGATTTCATTGGCACTTTCTTGGAGAGACAAACTTTTGTTTTCAGTGGCACTTTCTTGGAAGAAAAAATTTTATTTTCAGTGGCACTTTCTTGGAAGAAATATACTTATGTTTTCAGTGGCACTTTCTTAGAAGAAAAAACTTTTGTTTTTAGTGGCACTTTCTTGGAAGAAAAAACTTTTGCTTTCATTGGCACTTTCTTGGAGAAACCAACTTTTGTTTTCATTGGCACTTTCTTGGAGAGACAAACTTTTATTTTCAGTGGCACTTTCTTGGAAGAAAAAACTTTTGTTTTCAGTGGCACTTTCTTGAAAGAAAAAACTTTTATTTTCAGTGGCACTTTCTTGGAAGAAAAAACTTTTGTTTTCAGTGGCACTTTCTCGGAAGAAAAAATTTTTGTTTTCAGTGGCACTTTCTTGGAGAAACAAACTTTTGTTTTCATTGCCACTTTCTTGGAGAGACAAACTTTTGTTTTCAGTGGCACTTTCTTGGAAAAAAACACTTTTGTTTTCAGTGGCACTTTCTTGGAAGAAAAAACTTTTGTTTTCAGTGGCACTTTCTTAGAAGAAAAAACTTTTGTTTTCATTGGCACTTTCTTGGAGAAACAAACTTTTGTTTTCATTGGCACTTTCTTAGAAGAAAAAACTTATGTTTTCATTGGCACTTTCTTAGAAGAAAAAACTTTTGTTTTCATTGGCACTTTCTTAGAAGAAAAAAACTTTTGTTTTCATTGGCACTTTCTTGGAGAAACAAAATTTTGTTTTCAGTGGCACTTTCTTGGAAGAACAAACTTTTGTTTTCAGTGGCACATTCTTGAAGAAACAGACTTTTGTTTTCAGTGGCACTTTCTGGGAGAAACAAACTTTTGTTTTCAGTGGCACTTTCTTGGATAAACAAACTTTTGTTTTCATTGGCACTTTCTTGGGAGAAATAAACTTTTGTTTTTAGTGGCACTTTCTTGGAAGAAATCAACTTTTGTTTTCAGTGGCACTTTCTTGGAAGAAAAAACTTTTGTTTTCAGTGGCACTTTCTTGGAAGAAATAACTTTTGTTTTCAGTGGTACTTTTTTGGAAGAAATAAAATTTTACTTTCATTGGCACTTTCTTGGAAGAAATAAACTTTTCTTTTCATTGGCACTTTCTTAGAAGAACAAACTTTTGTTTTCATTGGCACTTTCTTGGACGAACAAACGTTTGTTTTCATTGGCACGTTCTTGGAAGAAATAAACTTTTGTTTTCACTGGCACTTTCTTGGAAGAAATAAACTTTTGTTTTCACTGGCACTTTCTTGAAAGAAGAAACTTTTGTTTTCGCTGGCACTTTTTTGAAAGAAGAAACTTTTGTTTTCGTTGGCACTTTCTTGGAAGAACAAACTTTTGTTTTCATTGGGACTTTCTTGGAAGAAATAAATTTTTGTTTTCAGTGTCACTTTCTAGGAAGAAAAAAACTTTTGTTTAGTGGCACTTTCTTAGAGAAACAAACTTTTGTTTTCATTGGCACTTTCTTAGAAGAAATAAACTTTTGTTTTCAGTGGCACTTTCTTAGAAGAAATAAACTTTTGTTTTCAGTGGCACTAACTTGGAAGAAAAACCTTTGTTTTCATTGACACTCTCTTGGAGAAACAAACTTTTGTTTTCAGTGGCACTTTCTTAGAAGAAAAAAACTTTTGTTTTCAGTGGCACTAACTTGGAAGAAAAACCTTTGTTTTCATTGACACTCTCTTGGAGAAACAAACTTTTGTTTTCATTGGCACTTTCTTAGAAAAAATAAACTTTTTGTTTCCAGTGGCACTTTCTTAGAAGAAATAAACTTTTATTTTCAGTGGCACTTTTTTAGAAGAAATAAACTTTTGTTTTCAGTGGCACTTTCTTGGAAGAACTAAACTTTTCTTTTCAGTGGCACTTTCTTGGAAGAAATAAACTTTTGTTTTCAGTGGCACTTTCTTGGAAGAAATAAACTTTTGTTTTCAGTGGCACTTTCTTGGAAGAAATAAACTTTTGTTTTCAGTGGCACTTTCTTGGAAGAAATAAACTTTTGTTTTCATTGGCACTTTCTTGAAAGAAATAAACTTTTGTTTTCACTGGCACTTTCTTGGAAGAAATAAACTTTTGTTTTCACTGGCACTTTCTTGGAAGAACAAACTTTTGTTTTCATTGGCACTTTCTTGGAAGAAATAAACTTTTGTTTTCACTGGCACTTTCTTGGAAGAAATAAACTTTTGTTTTCAGTGGCACTTTCTTGGAAGAAATAAACTTTTGTTTTCACTGGCACTTTCTTGGAAGAAATAAACTTTTGTTTTCACTGGCACTTTCTTGGAAGAAATAAACTTTTGTTTTCATTGGCACTTTCTTGGAAGAAATAAACTTTTGTTTTCACTGGCACTTTCTTGAAAGAAATAAACTTTTGTTTTCACTGGCACTTTCTTGGAAGAACAAACTTTTGTTTTCATTGGCACTTTCTTGGAAGAAATAAACTTTTGTTTTCACTGGCACTTTCTTGGAAGAAATAAACTTTTGTTTTCACTGGCACTTTCTTGGAAGAACAAATTTTGCTTTCATTGGCACTTTCTTTGAAGAACAAAATTTGTTTTCATTGGCACTTTCTTGGAAGAAATAAACTTTTGTTTTCACTGGCACTTTCTTGGAAGAAATAAACTTTTGTTTTCGTTGGCACTTTCTTGGAAGAAATAAACTTTTATTTTCGTTGGCACTTTCTTGGAAGAACAAATTTAGTTTTCAGTGGCACTTTCTTTGAAGAACAAAATTTGTTTTCATTGGCACTTTCTTGGAAGAAATAAACTTTTGTTTTCACTGGCACTTTCTTGGAAGAACAAATTTTGCTTTCATTGGCACTTTCTTTGAAGAACAAAATTTGTTTTCATTGGCACTTTCTTGGAAGGAATAAACTTTTGTTTTCACTGGCACTTACTTGGAAGAAATAAACTTTTGTTTGAAGTGGCACTATCTTGGAAAAAATAAACATTTGTTTTCACTGGCACACTCTTGGAAGAAATAAACTTTTGTTTTCGTCGGCATTTTCTTGGAAGAAATAAACTTTTGTTTTCATTGGCAATTTCTTCGAAGAAATAAACTTTTGTTTTCGTTGGCACTTTCTTGGAAGAAATAAACTTTTGTTTTCACTGGCACTTTCTTGGAAGAAATAAACTTTTGTTTTCGTTGGCACTTTTTTGTAAGAAATAAACTTTTGTTTTCAGTGGCACTTTCTTGGAAAAAATAAACTTTTGTTTTCATTGGCACTTTCTTGGAAGAAATAAACTTTTGTTTTCACTGGCACTTTCTTGGAAGAAATAAACTTGTTTTCACTGGCACTTTCTTGGAAGAAATAAACTTTTGTTTTCGTTGGCACTTTCTTGAAAGATGAAACTTTTGTTTTCGTTTGCACTTTCTTGGAAGAACAAAAATTTTTGTTTTCAGGCACTTTCTTGAAGAACTTTTGTTTTCATTGGGACTTTCTTTGGAAGAACAAACTTTTGTTTTCACTGGCACTTTCTGGAAGAACAAACTTTTGTTTTTCATTGGCAACTTCTTGGAAGAACAAACTTTTGTTTTCACTGGCACTTTTCTTGGAAGAAATAAACTTTTGTTTTCACTGGGACTTTCTTGGAAGAAACAAACTTTTGTTTTCTGTGGTACTTTTCTTCTTGAAAAAGAAATTTGTTTGTTTTCTTGGCACTTTCTTGGAAGAAATAAAACCTTTTGTTTTCAGTGGCACTTTCTTGGAAGAAATAACTTTTGTTTTCTTGGACTTTTTCTTTGAAGGAAATAACTTTTGTTTTGTTTCTGGCATTTCTTTGGAAGAAATAAACTTATGTTTTTCAGTGGCACTTTCTTGGAAGAAATAAACTTTTGTTTTCATTGGACTTTCTTGGAAAGAAATAAGTTTTGTTTTGCGGGGGGGGGGGGGGGGGCCACTTTCTTGGAAGAAATAAAACTTTTGTTTTCATTGGCACTTTCTTGGAAAGGAAATAAACTTTTGTTTTCGGTGGCACTTTCTTGGAAAAAATAAACTTTTGTTTTTCACTGGCACTTTCCTTGAAAGAAGAAACTTTTGTTTTCGTTGGCACTTTTTTTTGAAAGAAGAAAACTTTTTTGTTTTCGTTGGCACTTTCTTTGAAGAACAAACTTTTGTTTTCATTGGGCCTTTCTTGGAAGAACCAACTTTTGTTTTAACAAATTGGCACTTTCTTGGAAGAACCAAACTTTTGTTTCACTGGCACTTTCTTGAAGAACAAACCTTTTAATTTTCATTGGCACTTTCTTGGAGAACACTTTTTTTGTTTTTTCACCCCTGGCACTTCTTGAAGAAATAAACTTTGTTTTCACTGGCACTTTCTTGGAAGAACACAACTTTGTTTTTCACTGGCACTTTGGAAGGAAAGAAAATTAAACTTTTGTTTTTCGTTGCTTTTTCTTTCGGAAGAAAAAACTTTTGTTTTCATTTGGCACTTTCCTTCGAAGAAATAAACTTTTGTTTTTCGTTGGCACTTTCTTGGAAGAAAAAACTTTTGACTGCACTTTCTTGGAAAAGAAATCACTTTTTGTTTTCAGTGGGCACTTTTTTTTGGAAGAAAATAAACTTTTGTTTTTCAGTGGCCTTTCTTGGAAGAAATAAACTTTGTTTTTTCAGTGGCACTTTCTTGAAGAAATAAAACTTTTGTTTCACTGCACTTTCGAAGAAATAAAAACTTTTGTTTTCATTGGCACTTTCTGGAAGAATAAAATTTTGTTTTCTTCGTTTAGCACTTTTCTTGAAAGAAGAAACTTTTGTTGCATTGGCCAATCTTGGAAGAACAAACTTTTGTTTTCATTGCACTTTCTTGAAGAACAAAACTTTTGTTTTCATTGGGGGACTTTCTTGGAAGAAACAAACTTGTTTCACTGGCACTTTTCTTGGAAGAACAAACTTTTGTTTTTCATTGGCAACTTTCTTGGGAAGAAAACTTTTGTTTTTTCAAACTGCCACTTTCTTGAAGAAATTTAAACTTTTTTCATGGCACTTTCTTGGAAGAAAAACTTTTGTTTTTTTGTGCCACTTTCTTAGAAGAAATAAACTTTTGTTTGCTTTGGCACTTTCTTGAAGAAATTTTAAACTTTTGTTTTTCAGTGGCACTTTCTTGGAAGAAAATAAAACTTTGTTTTCATTGGCTCTTCTTTGGAAGAAATAACTTTTGTTTTTCACTGGCACTTCTTGGAAGGAAATAAACTTTTGTTTTCAGTGGCACTTCTTGGAATAACCTTTTTGTTTTCTTGGCATTTCTTGGAAGAAATAAACTTTTGTTTTCATTGCACTTTCTTGGGAAGAAATAAACTTTTGTTTTATTGGCATTCTTGGAAGAAATAAATTTTTTGTTTTCACTGCAACTTTTCTTGGAGAATAAACTTTTGTTTTTACTGGCCTTTCTTGAAAGCAAGAAACTTTGTTTTCGGTTGGCACTTTTTTTGAAAGAAGAAAACTTTTGTTTTCTTGGCATTTCTTGGAAGGAACCAAACTTTTGTTTCATTGACCTTTCTTTGGAAGAACCACTTTTGATTTCATTTGGCACTTTCTTGAAAGAACAAACTTTTGTTTTCACTGGCCTTTCTTGGAAGAACAAACCTTTTGTTTTCATTGGCACTTTTTCGGGAAAAGAACAAACTTTTGTTTTCCTGGCACTTTCTTGGAAAGAAATAAACTTTGTTTTCAACTGGCACTTTCTGGAAGAACAAACTTTTGGTTTTATTGGCACTTTCTTGGAAGAAAATAAACTTTTGTTTTTCGTGGGGCACTTTTCTTGGAAGAAATAAACTTTTTTTTAATTGGCATTTCTTGGAAGAGATAAACTTTTTGTTTTCGTTGGCACTTTTCCTTGGAAAAAAAAGACTTTTGTTTCGTTTGCACTTTCGTGGAAGAACAAACTTTTGTTTTCATTGGCACTTTCTGGAAGAACAAACTTTTGGTTTTCATTGGCGAACTTTCTTGGAAAGAACAAACTTTTGTTTTCACTGGCACTTTCTTGAAGAACAAACTTTGTTTTCATTGGCACTTTCTTGGAAAACAAACTTTGTTTTCACTGGGCACTTTCTTAGAAGAAATAAACTTTTGTTTTCACTGGCGACTTTCTTATGGAAGTAAAAACTTTTTTTTTCATTGCACTTTCTTGAAGAATAAACTTTTGTTTCCTGGCACTTTCCTTGGAAGAAATAAACTTTTGTTTTTCAGTGCACTTTCTTGGAAGAATAAACTAATTGTTTTTGCATTGACACTTTCTTGGAAGAAAATAAACTTTTTGTTTTCATGGCACTTTCTTGGCAGAAATAAACTTTTGTTTTTCACTGGCACTATTTCTTGGAAGGAATAAACTTTTGTTTCAGGGCACTTTCTTGGAAAAAATAAACGTTTGTTTCACTGGCACTTTCTTGAGAAATAACTTTTGTTTTCACTGGCACTTTCTTGGAAGAAATAAACTTTTGTTTTCACTGGCACTTTCTTGAAAGAAGACAACTTTGTTTTCCGTTGCACTTTCTGAAAGAAGAAACTTTTGTTTTCGTTGGCACTTTCTTGAAGAACACACTTTTTTTTTCATTGGACCATTCTTGGAAGAAACAATCTTTTGTTTTCATTGGCACTTTCTTGGAAGAACAAACTTTTGTTCACTGGCACTTTCTTGGAGGAACAAACTTTTATTTCATTTGCACTTTCCTTGGCAGAAAAACAAACTTTTTTTTTTCACTGGCACTTTCTTGAAGAAATAAATTTTTGTTTGGACTGGCACTTTCTTGAAGAACAAACTTTTGTCTCACTGCTCACTGGCACGTTTCTTGGGATGAAATAAACTTTTTTGTTTTCATTGGCCCTTTCTTTGAAGAAATATTTTGTTTTCATTGCACTTTACTTGAACAATAAACTTTTGTTATCATTGGCAATTGGGGTTCTTGGAAGAAATAAACTTTTGTTTTCAGTGGCACTTTCTTGGAAGAACAACTTTTGTTTTCACTGGCACTTTCTTGGAAGAAATAAACTTTTGTTTTCACTGGCACTTTCTTGGAAGAAATAAACTTTTGTTTTCGTTGGCACTTTCTTGAAAGAACAAACTTTTGTTTTCATTGGCACTTTCTTGGAAGAACAAACTTTTGTTTTCACTGGCACTTTCTTGGAAGAAATAAACTTTTGTTTTGGTTGGCACTTTCTTGAAAGAACAAACTTTTGTTTTCATTGGCACTTTCTTGGAAGAACAAACTTTTATTTTCACTGGCACTTTCTTGAAAGAAATAAACTTTTGTTATCGTTGGCACTTTCTTGAAAGAACAAACTTTTGTTTTCATTGGCACTTTCTTGGAAGAACAAACTTTTGTTTTCATTGGGACTTTCTTGGAAGAACAAACTTTTGTTTTCATTGGCACTTTCTCTGAAGAACAAACTTTTGTTTTCACTGGCACTTTCTTGGAAGAAATAAACTTTTGTTTTCACTGGCACTTTCTTGGAAGAAGAAACGTTTGTTTTCACTGGCACTTTCTTGGAAGAAATAAACTTTTGTTTTCAGTGGCACTTTCTTGGAAGAAATAAACTTTTGTTTTCATTGGCACTTTCTTGGAAGAATAAACTTTTGTTTTCATTGGCACTTTCTTGGAAGAAATAAACTTTTGTTTTCACTAGCACTTTCTTGGAAGAAATAAACTTTTGTTTTCGTTGCCACTTTCTTGAAAGAAGAAACTTTTGTTTTCACTGGCACTTTCTTGGAAGAAATAAACTTTTGTTTTCGTTGGCACTTTCTTGGAAGAAATAAACTTTTGTTTTCAGTGGCACTTTCTTGGAAGAAATCAACTTTTGTTTTCGTTGGCCCTTTCTTGGAAGAAATAAACTTTTGTTTTCACTAGCACTTTCTTGGAAGAAATCAACTTTTGTTTTCAGTGGCACTTTCTTGGAAGAAATAAACTTTTGTTTTCAGTGG
The DNA here is from genome assembly GCF_015104395.2 of Macrobrachium nipponense. Taxonomy (NCBI): domain Eukaryota; kingdom Metazoa; phylum Arthropoda; class Malacostraca; order Decapoda; family Palaemonidae; genus Macrobrachium; species Macrobrachium nipponense. The sequence continues at coordinate 66,610,358 of NC_087220.1, forward strand.
CACTTTCTTGGAAGAAATAAACTTTTCTTTTCAGTGACACTTTCTTGGAAGAAATAAACTTTTGTTTTCACTGGCACTTTCTTGGAAGAAATAAAATTTTGTTTTCACTGGCACTTTCTTGGAAGAAATAAACTTTTGTTTTCGTTGGCACTTTCTTGAAAGAAGAAACTTTTGTTTTCGTTGGCACTTTCTTGGAAGAACAAACTTTTGTTTTCATTGGCACTTTCTTGGAAGAACAAACTTTTGTTTTCATTGGGACTTTCTTGGAAGAACAAACTTTTGTTTTCACTGGCACTTTCTTGGAAGAACAAACTTTTGTTTTCATTGGCACTTTCTTGGAAGAACAAACTTTTGTTTTCACTGGCACTTTCTTGGAAGAAATAAACTTTTGTTTTCACTGGCACTTTCTTGGAAGAAAAAACTTTTTTTTTCATTGGCACTTTCTTGGAAGAAATAAACTTTTGTTTTCATTGGCACTTTCTTGGAAGAAATAAACTTTTGTTTTCAGTGGCACTTTCTTGGAAGAAATAAACTTTTGTTTTCATTGGCACTTTCTTGGAAGAAATAAACTTTTGTTTTCAGTGGCACTTTCTTGGAAGAAATAAACTTTTGTTTTCATTGGCACTTTCTTGGAAGAAATAAACTTTTGTTTTCAGTGGCACTTTCTTGGAAAAATAAACTTTTGTTTTCACTGGCACTTTCTTGGAAGAAATAAACTTTTGTTTTCACTGGCACTTTCTTGGAAGAAATAAACTTTTGTTTTCACTGGCACTTTCTTGAAAGAAGAAACTTTTGTTTTCGTTGGCACTTTCTTGAAAGAAGAAACTTTTGTTTTCGTTGGCACTTTCTTGGAAGAACAAACTTTTGTTTTCATTGGGACTTTCTTGGAAGAACAAACTTTTGTTTTCATTGGCACTTTCTTGGAAGAACAAACTTTTGTTTCACTGGCACTTTCTTGGAAGAACAAACTTTTATTTTCATTTTTTGGCACTTTCTTTTGCCAAGGAACAAACCTTTTGTTTTTGGTTTTCAACTTTTGGCACTTTCCTTGGAAGAAATAAATTTTAGTTGGTTTTCAAACTTTTAAATTTTCATTGGCACGGTTCTTTTGGCAGGAACAAACTTTTGTTTTTTCACTGGCACTATTCTTGGAAGAACAAACTTTGTTTTCAATTGGCACTTTTCTTGAAAAGATTTTACCAACTTTTGGGTTTTCATTGGGAACTTTGTTCTTGGAATGAACAAACACTTTTGTTTTCATTGGCACTTTCTTGGAAGAACAAAGTTTTGTTTTCATTGGCACTTTCTTGGAAGAACAAACTTTTGTTTTCATTGGCACTTTCTTAGAAGAAATAAACTTTTTTTTTCATTGGTATTCTCTTGGAAGGACGAACGTTTGTTTTCAAAGTCTTCTCTTACAGGAATAACCATCTGGTTTTCTTGAAGTGTCTTTTCAATATGTTCTTTCTTGAAAAGACGAACTTTTAATGTAATCGAGACTGCTTTCATCTTTTTAAACACTTTCCTGCTTTCCAAAGATGCATCTACACTTTATAAAAGGGGAATAAGTGTTTAAATACTGCAACGGAACTTGAAGACGAAATACACAAGGGTTAAAGTGTTTAAATGTTGCTGCTGCACTTGTTTACGAAATATGAAGAGATTGTTTAAATGTTGCAGCTGTACTTGAATACGAAATTCAGAAAGTATTTATCTTTTAAATGCTGTAATTGTAATTTAAGACGAAATATACAAAGGATAAAGTGTTCAGAAGACTAAATATAAAATAGTTTAAATGTTGCAGCTGCACTTGAAGACTTATGAAAAAGTGTTTAAATGTTGCAGCTGCACTTGAGGTCTAAATATAAAAATAAAGTGTTTAAATCTTGCAGATACACTTGAAGACTTATAAAAAAAAAAAAGTGTTTAACCCAATAACCGTCTGTTATGGGGAGCAGCTTTGGTGCCCCCAGCTGTCAGCCAAGAGTGCGGGCACCGGGCAGCAAAGATTTCCGCTGCCCAAATCGTCGGCAAAAAAGTAAAAAACAAAAGATAGCAACTGCCCTCCCGGGCGTGCGCTCTTTTGAGTGCAGGAGGCTACATTAGCTTATTTTCAGTTTCTTTATCTTATTACATATATTTTAACTCATATAAGTGTATAAACATACATACGGGCGTTCCCTTTAACCACTGTCACGTAATTATGTCTGCTCTTTCCAGCCAAATCAATAATAATAATAATAATAATAATAATAATAAGAAGAAGAAGAAGAAGAAGAAGAAGAAGAAGAAGAAGAAGAAGAAGAAGAAGGATATGGGATATGCCAGTGGAAATCGTACCCATAATCATAGGAGCACTAGGCACGATCCCAAGATCCCTGAAAAGGAATCTAGAAAAACTAGAGGCTGAAGTAGCTCCAGGACTCATGCAGAAGAGTGTGATCCTAGAAACGGCACACATAGAAAGAAGAGTGATGGACTCCTAAGGAGGCAGGATGCAACCCGGAACCCCACACTATAAATACCACCCAGTCGAATTGGAGGACTGTGATAGAGCAAAAAAAAAAATAATAATAAATAATTAAATTAAATAAAATAATAATAATAATAATAATAATAATAATGAATAATAATCATAATAATAATAATAATAATAATAATAATAATAATAATAATAATAATAATAATAATAAGGAAGGAGGTCTTCTCTGAGGGCAGTAGCATTGAATATTATCCCTATTTCAACGGCATTTAATTTATATAGAATCTTCTTAATTCTTCTTATTGTCTCGCAGAGAAGAGGGGAGAGAAACAGACAGAGAAAAGAAGAAAGCAGGAAAGAGAGAGAGAAGAGGAAAAGAAGCTAAGGACTGGAAGGGAGGGGTGGGTGGGACCTCCCTTCCTGCCCTGTGCCCCTTCTCCTCCTCCTACCTACCTCTCAAAGAGAGAGAGAGAGAGAGAGAGAGAGAGAGAGACCTTACCTTACAGACCTTACATCTTGTTCGGGTTGCCCCAGGTCCCTCAGTGTGAGGCACCTCTAATGTCTACCAGAGAGTTGCTAGTACATCTTCCGGTATATTTTGCATCTTCCAATCTTGGATGGTCTGGGATGCAGTTTAGATATTTGTCGAGCTTATTCTTAAACACATCTACGCTCACTCCTGATATATTCCTCAGATGAGCTGGCAACGCATTGAATAGACGCTGCCTTATCGATGCTGGTGCGTAGTGGATTAATGTCCTGTGTGCTTTTCCTTATTTTTCCTGTATAGTTTGGGCACTATTAATCTACCTCTGCTTGCTCTTTCTGATATTTTTAGTTCCATGATATTTTCTGCTATTCCTTCTACTGTTTCCATGCCTGAATTATCATGTAGCGTTCTCTTCTCCTTTCTAGACTATATAATTTTAAGAATTGTAGTCTTTCCCAGTAGTCTAGGTCCTTAACTTCTATTCTAGCTGTAAAGGACCTTTGTACACTCTCTATTTGTGTCAATATCCTTTTGATAGTGTGGGTACCATATCATATTGCAATATTCAAGTGGACTACGAACATATGTTTTATAAAGCATAATCATGTGTTCAGCTTTTCTTGTTTTGAAGTGCCGTAACAACATTCCCATTTTTGCTTTACATTTTGCCAACAGAGTTGCTATTTGATCATTGCATAACATGTTCCTATTCATCATCACACCAAGGTCTTTAACTGCTTCCTTATTTGTGATGGTCTCATTATTAGGTCCCTTATATGCATATAGCTTTCTTTCTCTGTCTCCATAATTTATTGATTCAAATTTATCAGAGTTAAATACCATCCTATTTACCTCTGCCCAATCATATACTTTGTTAAGGTCTCTTTGTGAGCGTTCCTATCTTCATCACAAGTAATTTCTCTACTTATTCTTGTGTCATCTGCGAAACTACTCACTACCGAATCCTTCACATTATTGTCTATGTCTTCAATCATAATAACAAACAGTATTGCAGCTAACACCGTACCTTGCGGCACACCGGATATTACCTTGACTTCATCCGATTTCTCGTCGTTTGCAATAACTATCTGTTTTCTGTTGTGTAAAAATTCTTTTAACCATCTTCCTACTTTATCCACTGATATTGTGTTTTCTAATTTTCTTCGCTAATATTATTATGGTCTACTTTATCAAAAGCTTTTGCAAAGTCTAAATAAACCACATCTGTTTCATTTCCGCTTTTCATATTTTTGAATATGTTCTCACGGTGGACTAACAGTTGGGTTTGTGTACTTTTTCCGGGTACGAAACCATGTTGTCCTTTATTAAACAAATTATTTTTTATTAAATGTTTCATAATATTTTTCTTCATTACCCTTTCATACACTTTCATAATATGTGATGTTAGACTCACAGGCCTATAATTACTTGCCTCTAGTCTTGATCCACTTTTGAAAGTAGGGGTAATATATGCTAATTTGTGCTCATCATAATCTTGCCTGTATCTACACTTTGTCTTAATAATATTGCAAGTGGCTTTGCGATAGAATGAACTACTTTCTTTAACAAAATAGCAGAATTCCATCAGGCCCTGCAGCGTCTGCCATTTTTGAAATTTCATTAATAGCCTGCACAATATCAGCTTCATTAATATCTATGTCAGCTAAATATTCACTATTTTCATCCCTTACTTCTATATCATTATCTTCATTATCTATTCTAGGGGTGAATTCTCTCTTATATCGTTTCTGGCCAGTATGTTGCAAATTTCCTTTCTTTTTTTATTCGTTAATCTCCCTTCAATTCTCAGAGGGCCTATTTCTATTCTTCTTTTATTCATCTTCTTCGCATATGAGTATATAGTTTGGGGTTTTGCTTGATATTTAATAGGGTTTTTTCTTCCAAGTCCCGTTTTTTTCATTTTCTTTTGATTGTATAATCTTTTGTTCTGCATTTTCTATCTTACTTTTTAGTTCTATAACTTTCCATGCATTTTTTTCTTTTGCAAGACCTTTTTTCCACTTTCTGATTTTCTGGAACAAGATCCTTCTGTCTCTTGGTATGCATGAATGATGTTTATTTTTCTTCTTCGGTATATATTTTTCCACTATTTTCTCCAATATTTTATATAATATCTCCGTATTTACCCTTATGTCATCACTTACGAAAATGTTATCCAATCTTTGTTTAATTCTTCATTAATTTCTGACCATTTTATATTTTTACTGTATAAGTTGTATTTTCCATATCCTTCCCACTTTTTCATTTCTTGCTTATCTCTATTTTCACTTGCTTTTGGGAATGAACTGTTAATTCTATGACATTATGGTCTGAAATATTCGCATTATAACTATTATTTCTTTAACATAATTCATCTCGTTCACAAATACTAGGTCTAAAGTATTTTCCTTTCTTGTTGGCAGGTGATTTATTTGTTGAATGTTGTATTCTAGTAGCATATCTAATAGCTTTTCAAATTGCCTCTTATCTTCTGCACTACTATTACTCTCTTTTTTATATGTATAAGTACAACCACAATCTCCTATTCGTTCTTTCCATTCTACGAAAGGAAAGTTGAAGTCACCAGATAGGAGAATAGTCCAGTCCTTGTGATTTCTACATATATCATCCAATTTTTCAATTATTAAGTCAAACTCTTTAGTATTAGGAGTCTATATATTACTATGTTCATCAATTTTTCAGATTCAAATTCTACCGCTATTAGTTCACATTCTGAGTTACTATATTTCTCATATATTTTTCCTTGTTTTTTGTCTTTCCCATATATTGCGGTTCCCCCTTGATTCCTATTTTTTCTATCTGATCTATAAGTTTGGAACCCTTTTATTTGATCATCATTCCCAGTCTCTTGGGAATACCAGGTTTCACTTATATTCATTATATCTATTTTCTTTTCATTTTGGGTTAGTTTCTTCTAAGTACTCTATTTTTCTTTTTGAGTTACTCGTAACTAAACCCTGCGCATTCATCACTATGATGGTTTGCGTGTTTTCCTCCTTCATTTAATACTGGTAGTAATAAGGATTTTCCCATGTCTCTTTCCTGTTCTGGTATGTTGTTCTTTTTTCATTTCCAGAAATTCTGACATTAAAAAATCCAACTTTTCCATAATATTTGATCTTCCTTCATCATAATTATTCATTTTGTGTCTGAATCTGCAATTTTTCTCCGTTTCTGCAATATCCTCTTGCTAATAATAAAGGTCAGTTTTATCTCTTGAGTAGAATTTCGGAGCTGATGCTTTGAGATTTTTTGCTGACACCTCTGCATATCTCATTGTGGTTTGCTTTTCTCTTTTACCTGATATTCTTGATTTCTCTCTTTATTTGTTTCTTTCTTATTTTGGATTTTATTACTTGGTTGGTTATTTATTTGATTATGATTCATGGCTACAGGGTGCATATATTTGCATTTTTTGTCGAACTTACATCCTTTTCCTTCTTTTAGGTTTTTACATATTTTTGGATGCAGATCTCTGCAATCATCCCCATATCCATCTAAGTATGCACATTTACCATATATTTCATAGTTTTGACATATCTTAGGATGTTTGTAGTAACATCTTTCTCCAAATCTGCAATTCCCTCTTTTCAAAAGGTTGCAGATTTTGTCTTTCTTGTCTATTTTTTCCTCTTTCCCGTCATTGTATAGATCTGGGTAGAGCCTCTTCGGGATTTGCTTTTCTGTTGTCATATCGTAATTTATTTCTTCGTAGGTATGCTGCTTTATTGCCTCATATGTAGTATCAATGAGTATCTCTGCATCCATACTTTTATCTTGTTCTTTGTTTTCCTTATTTTTTTCTGTCATTTCATTTTTGTTTACTTCTCTCCGTTTTTCCTCTTCTTCCCTTCTTCTTCTTCCTCTTCCTCTTCTTCTTCATCCTCAACTATTTGTACATTCAATCTTGATTTAATAACATTGTCTATCCATGATAGACATGTTGAACAAAAAATTCTTGTATCTTTTCTCAAATCTTGTATTACCTCAGCACACTGTGGATGGGTCGGAATGTTGCATGCAGCACATTTTCTGATTAGGTTTTGTGGATTGACTATGCTATACCAAACCTTACACAGTTTGCATGCTTTTGGCATTCTTTTCCTAATGCATCAATTAGGATATTCACAAGATTCACCTTATTCATTTTCTTTGTCGGAATATGTTGGTTTATGTATATTTTCTTTATGAGTCTCTTGACCACTTGGATTTTATTTGGAACTTCTTCAATTATTTTCAAGATGTTTTCATTAGATTTGTTCCAGTTTGAAGGATTATATCCTTCTAATATTATCTATGAATGCTTTTTGTATCTTTTTGTTAGGACTGTTGCTGATTTCATAGATGAGCAAATGCCAGTTCCCTTCCATGCTACCTCATCGTATTGCGAATCTGCTAAACACGCCAAATTACGCCACCTCTTCCCGCAGTTGGAACTTACTGCCATCTTGTTCTGATTTATAGTTTATTACAACTTGGATAAAAACTAACCTTAGAAGACGCTTTATCTACTATTTTCACACTAATCTTATCACCGATAGTTCACGAACACTTCTAGATATTTCTCAAATTCTAGTCGTATGTTAAACTTGTGATATCTGTTGATTAATCTGACTTCACGCGGGTACGTCTCACCAAGCAAGATGGCTACTTACGAGAGGAGAGAGGAAAGAAAGAGACAAAGGAGAAAGAAGACGAGAGAGAAAGCGAGATAGAGAGGAGCAAGGAATGAAGGGAAAAGGGGTGGGAACCTCCCCCTTCCTGCCCTTGAAATCCCCTCCTCCTTTCCTTACCTGGCTCAAAGAGAGAAGGAGAGAGAGAAAAGACAGAGAAAGAAGAAAGAATGGAGAGAGAGAGAAGAGAAGAGGAAAATAAGAACAAAGGAATGGAAGGGAGGGGGGACCTCCCTTCCGGCCCTGTGTTCCCCTCCTTCCTTCCTTACCTCTCAAAGAGAGAGGAGAAGAGATAAAGAGAGGAAAGGAAGAAAGAAGGAAGGAAAAGAAGGCAAAGGAATGGAAGGGAGGGTGGGACCTCCCTTCCTGCCCCTGTTGCCCATCTCTCTTCCTTTACTCCTCAAAGAGAGGAAGAAGAGAGAAGGAGATGAGGAGGAAGAAAAGAAGGAGAGAGGAGAGGAGAGGAAAAGAAGCAAAGGAAGGAAGGGAGGGGTGGGACCTCCCTTCCTGCCCTGTGCCCCATCTCCTCTTCCTACCTCTCAAAGAGAGAAGGAGAGAGAGAAAGGGCAGAGAAAGAAGAAGAAGAGAGAGAGAGAGAGAGAGAGAGGAAAAGAAGCAAAGGAATGGAAAGAGGGGGTGGGACTTCCCTTCCTGCCCTGTCCCCATCTCCTCCTTCCTACCTTCTCCAAGAGAGAAGGAGAGAGATAAAGAAATGACCAAAGAAGAAAGGGAAGGATCCCCGAAAGTTATAGAGAGAGAGAGAGGAAAAGAAAGCAAAGGAATGGGAAAGGGAGGGGTGGGGCCCACCTCCCTTCCCTTCCTGCCCTGCCCCAAATCTCCTCTTCCTACCTCTCAAAGAGAGAAGGAGAGAGAAAGAAAGAGAGAGAAAGGAAAGAAAGAAAGGAAGGAGAGAGAGAGAGAGAGAGGAAAATAGAAGCCAAAGGAAAGGAAGGGAGGGGTTGGGGACCTCCCTTCCTGCCCTGTGCCCAATCTCCTCCTTCCCTTACCTCCTCAAGAGAAGGGGAAGGAAAGAAGAGAGAGACGAGAAAGGAATGAAAGTGAAAAGGGGTAAGCAAAGTATGGAAGGGGAGGGTGGGACCTCCTTTCCTGCCCTGTGCCCCATCTCCTCCTCTTTACCTCTCAAAGAGAGGAATAGAAGAGAGAAAAGGAGACAAGGTAAAGAAAGGAGATAAGGAAAGGAGAGAGAGAGAGATAGGGAAGGAGGAATAGGGAAGCCAAAGGCAATTGGAAGGATGGGGTGGGACCGTTCCCTTCCTAGCCCTGTGCCCCATCTCCACCTTTCTTCCTACCTCTCTGAGAGAAGGAGAGAAGAAAGAGAACAAGAGAAATGAAGGAAAGAAATGGAGAGAGATAGATGAAGGAGAGAGAAATAGAAGCAAAGTAATGGAAGGTAGGGTTGGGACCCTCCCTTCCTGCCCTTTGCCCCAAATACTCCTCTTCCTACCCATCAAGAGAGGGAGAACCTGAAAGAAAGGCCAAGAAAGAGGAAAGAAGAAGGAATAAAAGAGGTCGATAGAGAGAAGAGAAGAGATGAAATAGAAGCAAAGGAATGGAACGGGTGAGGGGTGGGAAGCCTCCTTGGCCTACTTCCTGCCCTGTGCCCCTTCCTCCCCTCCTCCACCTCTCAAAGGAGGAGAAGAGAGAGAGATAGAGAGAGAGGAGAGAGAGACCTTACCTTACAGAAGACCTTACAATCTTGTTGTCAGGGGTTTGCCCCCAGGGTCCCTCAGTGTAGGCACCTCTAATGTCTAAACCAGAAGGTTTGCTTTAGTACGCAGTTACATCTTCCGGGTATTTTTCGTTTGCATCTTCCAATCTTGGATGGTCGCTGGGATGCAGTTT
>NC_087220.1:66620386-66647856 GCF_015104395.2 Macrobrachium nipponense
ATTAATTAATCATTAATTATTATTATTATTATTATTATTTTTTATTGTTATTATTATTCTTATTCTGCTGGTCGTCTTGATTTTCAGCTCTTACTGACTCCTACAAATAAAACAAGAACCTGATAGACCAGAGAGAGAGAGAGAGAAGAGAGAGAGAGAGAGAGAGAGAATACTTTTGTTGTGAACAGTTGTCACCCCGTGGGATTAGTATTGAATACGCCAGTTCCTCCTAATCTAAATTGATTTTATCAACTTCGACGAGCAGCATTGATCAGTCCGGCCTCTCTCTCTCTCGATATGGCAACAGGAAAAGCAAAATCCCGAAGAGGCTCTACCCAGATCTACACAATGACGGGAAAGAGGAAAAAATAGACAAGAAAGACAAATCTGCAACCTTTTGAAAAGAGGGAATTGCGATTTGGAGAAAGATGTTACTACAAACATCCTAAGGTATGTCACAACTATGAATATATGGGTAATGTGCTTACCTAGATGGATATGGGGATGATTGCAGAGATCTGCATCCAAAAAATATGCAAAAAACCTAAAAGAAGGAAAAGGATGTAAGTTCGACCAAAAATGCAAATATATGCACCCTGTAGCCATGATCATAATCAAATAAATAACCAACCAGTAATAAAAATCCAAAATAAGAAAGAAACAAATAAAGAGAGAAATCAAGAATATCAGGTAAAAGAGAAAAGCAAACCACAATGAGATATGCAGAGATGTCAGCAAAAAATTCAATGCATCAGCTCCAAAATTCTACTCAAGGGATAATAACTGTATTTATTATGCAAGAGGATATTGCAGAAACGGAGAAAAATTGCAGATCAGACACAAAATGAATAATTATGATGAAGGAAGATCAAATATTATGGAAGTGGATTTTTTTAATGTCAGAATTTCTGGAAATGAAAAAAGAACAACATACCAGAACAGGAAAGAGACATGGGAAAATCCTTATTACTACAATATTAAAATGAAGGAGAAAACACGCAAACCATCATAGTGATGAATGCACAAGGTTTAGTTACGAGTAACTCAAAAAGAAAAATAGAGTACTTAGAAGAACTAACAAACCCAAATTGAAAAGAAAATAGATATAATGAATATAAGTGAAACCTGGTATTCCCAAGAGACTGGGAATGATGATCAAATAAAAGGGTTCCAAACTTATAGATCAGATAGAAAAAAATAGGAATCAAGGGGAACCGCAATATATGGGAAAGACAAAAAACAAGGAAAATATATGAGAAATATAGTAACTCAGAATGTGAACTAATAGCGGTAGAATTTGAATCTGAAAAATTAATGAACATAGTAATATATAGACCTCCTATACTAAAGAGTTTGACTTAATAATTGAAAAATTGGATGATATATGTAGAAATCACAAGGACTGGACTATTCTCCTATCTGGTGACTTCAACTTCCTTTCGTAGAATGGAAAGAACGAATAGGAGATTGTGGATGTACTTATACATATAAAAAAATAGTAGTAATAGTAGTGCAGAAGATAAGAGGCAATTCGAAAAGCTATTAGATATGCTACTAGAATACAACATTCAACAAATAAATCACCTGCCAACAAGAAAGGAAAATACTTTAGACCTAGTATTTGTGAACGGGTGAATTATGTTAACGAAATAATAGTTTATAATGCGAGTATTTCAGACCATAATGTCATAGAATTAACAGTTCATTCCAAAGCAAGTGAAAACAGAGATAAGCAAGAAATGAAAAAAGTGGGAAGGATATGGAAAATACAACTTCTACAGTAAAAATATAAAATGGTCAGAAATAAATGAAGAAATTAAACAAAGATTGGGATAACATTTTCGTAAGCGATGACATAAGGGTAAATACGGGGATATTATATAAAAATATTAGAGAAAATAGTGGATAAATATATACCGAAGAAGAAAAGTAAAAATCATTCATGCATACCAAGAGACAGAAGGATCTTGTTCCAGAAAATCAGAAAGTGGAAAAAAGGTCTTGCAAAAGAAAAAAATGCATGGAAAGTTATAGAACTAAAAAGTAAGATAGAAAATGCAGAACAAAAGATTATACAATCAAAGAAAATGAAAAACGGGAATTGGAAGAAAAAAACCCTATAAAATATCAAGCAAAACCCCAAACTATTATACTCATATGCGAAGAAGATGAATAAAAGAAGAATAGAAATAGGCCCTCTGAGAATTGAAGGGAGATTAACGAATGAAAAAAAAGGAAATTTGCAACATACTGGCAGAACGATATAAGAGAGAATTCACCCCTAGAATAGATAATGAAGATAATGATATAGAAGTAAGGGACGAAAATAGTGAATATTTAGCTGACATAGAAATTAATGAGCTGATATTGTGCAGGCAATACATGAAATTAAAAATGGAGCTGCTGCAGGGCCTGATGGAATCCCTGCTATTTTGTTAAAGAAAGTAGTTCATTCTATCGCAAAGCCACTTGCAATATTATTAAGACAAAGTGTAGATACAGGCAAGATTTATGATGAGCACAAATTAGCATATATCACCCCTACTTTCAGAAGTGGATCAAGACTTGAGGCAAGTAATTATAGGCCTGTGAGTCTAACATCACATATTATGAAAGTGTATGAAAGGGTAATGAAGAAAAATATTATGAAACATTTAATAAAAATAATTTTGTTTAATATAGGACAACACGGTTTCGTACCCGAAAAAGTACACAAACCCAACTGTTAGTCCACCGTGAGAACATATTCAAAAATATGAAAAGCGGAAATGAAACAGATGTGGTTTATCTAGACTTTGCAAAAGCTTTTGACAAAGTAGACCATAATATATTAGCAAAGAAAATTAGAAACACAATATCGTAGATAAAATAGGAAGATGGTTAAAAGAATTTTTACACAAACAGAAAACAGATAGTTATTGCAAACGATGAGAAATCGGATGAAACCAAGGTAATATCCGGTGTGCCACAAGGTACGGTGTTAGCTGCAATACTGTTTGTTATTATGATTGAGACATAGACAGTAATGTTAAGGATTCGGTAGTGAGTAGTTTCGCTGATGACACAAGAATAAGTAGAGAAATTACTTGTGATGAGATAGGAACGCTCTACAAAGAGACCTTAACAAAGTATATGATTGGGCAGAGGAAAAATAGGATGGTATTTAACTCTGATAAATTTGAATCAATAAATTATGGAGACAGAGAAGGAAAGCTATATGCATATAGGGGACCTAATAATGAGACAATCACAAATAAGGAAGCAGTTAAAAGACCTTGGTGTGATGATGAATAGGAACATGTTATGCAATGATCAATAGCAATTCTTTTGGCAAAATGTAAAGCAAAAATGGGAATGTGTTACGGCACTTCAAAACAAGAAAAGCTGAACACGCATGGATTATGCTTTATAAAACATATGTTCGTAGTCCACTTGAATATTGCAATATGATATGGTACCCACACTATCAAAAGGATATTGCACAAATAGAGAGTGTACAAGGTCCTTTACAGCTAGAATAGAAGAAGTTAAGGACCTTGACTATGGGAAAGACTACAATCATTAAAATTATATAGTCTAGAAAGGAGAAAGAGAACACTACATGATAATTCAGGCATGGGAAACAGATAGAAGGAAATAACAGAAAATATCATGGAACTAAAAATATCAGAAAGAGCAAGCAGAGGTAGATTAATAGTGCCCAAAACAATACCAGGAAAAATAAGGAAAGCACAGAGGACATTAATCCATACGCACCAGCATCGATATGCAGCGTCTATTCAATGCGTTGCCAGCTCATCTGAGGAATATCATCAGGAGTGAGCGTAGATGTGTTTAAGAATAAGCTCGACAAATATCTAAACTGCATCCCAGAACCATCCAAGATTGGAAGATGCAAAATATACCGGAAGATGTACTTAGCAACTCTCTGGTAGACATTAGAGGTGCCTCACACTGACGGGACCTGGGGCAACCCGAACGAACTGTAAGGTCTGTAAGGTAAGGTAAGGTCTCTCTCTCTCTCTCTCTCTCTCTCTCTCTTCAGATATATTTGTTGAACCAATATTCTTTCTTTCTCTCTCACTCTCCCATGGCGAAGTTGCATTGCTCTTGGTTCGCTACCGAGTGACCTGAGTTCGATCCCTGAAAGGAGATGAGAAAAAAAAAAAAAAAACTCGTGGAATTTAGCATAGGGCTGTTTCCGTTTTTTTTTATTTTCTCAAATAGGGCTGTTCCCATTTTCTCTTTTCTTAAATGGGGCTCTCCCATTTTCGCTTTTCTTAAATAGGGCGGTTCCCATTTTTTTCTTTGTTTACTTAAATAGGGCTGTTCCCACCCATTTTTTCTTTTTTTTAAATAAAGGGCTGTCCCATTTTTTTCTTATTTTAATAGGGGTGTTCCCGTTTTTTCTTTTCTTAAATAGAGCTGTTCCCAATTTTTATCTTCTTTTAAATAGGGCTGTTCCCATTTTTTCTAGAATAGGGCTGTTCCCATTTTTTCTTTTCTTAAATGGGCTGTTACCCCTTTCACTTTTCTTAAATAAGGCTGTTCCCCATTTTCACTTTTCTTAAATAAGGCTGTTCCCATGTTCACTTTTCTTAAATAGGGCTGTTCCCGTTTTTTCTTTTCTTAAATAGGGCTGTTCCCATTTTTTCTTTTTTTAAATAGGGCTGTTCCCATTTTTTTTTTTTTTAAATAGGGGTGTTCCCGTTTTTTGTTTTTTCTTTTCTTAAATAGGGCTGTTCCATATTTTCTTTTCTTAAATAGGGCTGTTACCCATTTTTTCTTTAGTTAATTAGGGCTGTTCCCGTTTTTTTCTTTTCTTAAAAATAGGTTCTGTTCCCATTTTTCTCTTTTTTAATTAGGGCTGTTCCTGTTTTTTTCTTTTCTTAAATAGGGCTATTCCCATTTTTTCTTTTTTAAATAGGGGTGTTCCCATTTTTTCTTTTCTTAAATAGGGAGGGCGTTTTTTCATTTTTGTTTAAAATAGGGGTGTTTCCAATTTTTTTTAAATAGGGCTGTTCCCATTTTTTCTTTTCTTAAATAGGGCTGTTTTTCCATTTTTTTCTTTTTTTTTAAATAGGGCTGTTCCCGTTTTTTATATTCTTAAATAGGGCTGTTCCCATTTTTTCTTTTTTTAAATAGGGGTGTTCCCATTTTTTTCTTTTTTTATTAGGGCTGTTCCCAATTTTTCTTTTCTTAAATAGGGCTGTTCCCTTCCATTTTTTTAAATAGAGGGCTGTTCCCTTTTTTTTTCTTTTAATTTTTTTAGGGCTGTTCCCTATTTTTTTATTAAATAGGGGTGTTCCATTTTTTTTTAAATAGGGCTGTTCCCATTTTTTCTTTTCTTAAATAGGGCTGTTCCCATTTTTTTTCTTTTTTTAAATAGGGCTGTTCCCAGTTTTTTCATATTTTCTTAAATAGGGCTGTTCCCATTTTTTTCTTTTTTTAAATAGTTCCCATTTTTTTCCTTTTTTTTATTAGGGCTGTTCCCAATTTTTTTTTCTTCTAGGGCTGTTCCCCTTTTTTTCATTTTTTAAATAGGGCTGTTCCCATTTTTTTCTTAAATAGGGCTGTTCCCATATTTTTATTTTTTAAAATATGTTCCCAAAAAATAAAATGGGGTGTTCCATTTTTTAATTTTCTTAAAATAGGGCTGTTCCCTTTTTTTTAAATAGGGGGGCTTGTTCCCATTTCTCTTTTTTTAAATAGGGCTGTTCCCTTTTTTCTTTCTTAAATAGGGCGTTCCATTTTTTTCTTTTTTTAAATAGGGTGTTCCATTTTTTTGTTTTTTTTCTTAAATAGGGCTTTTTCCCATTTTCTTAAATACAGCTTTTCCCATTTCTTCTTTTCTTAATTACGGCTGTTCCCATTTTTCTTTTCTTAAATAGGGGTTCCCATTTTTTAAATAGGGCTGTTCCCATTTTTTCTTTTCTTAAATAGAGCTGTTCCCATTTTTTCTTTTCTTAAATTGGGCTGTTCCCTTTTTTTTTAAATAGGGGTGTTCCCATTTTTTTCTTAAATAGGGCTATTCCCATTTTTTTCTTTTTTTAAATAGGGGTTTCCGTTTTTCCTTTTCACAAATATGGCTATTCGCATTTTTTCTTTTCTCAAATAGGGCTATTCCCATTTTTTTTTAAATAGGGCTGTTCCCATTTTTCTTTTCTTAAATAGGGCTGTTCCCATTTTTTTCTTTTTAAATAGGGCTGTGTCCATTTTTACTTTTCTTAAATACAGCTTTTCCCATTTCTTCTTTTCTTAAATATGGCTGTTCCCGTTTTTCCTTCTCACAAATAGGGCTACTCCCAATTTTTCTTTTCTTAAATAGGGCTGTTCCATTTTTCTTTTCTTAAATAGGGGTTCCCATTTTTTTCTTTTCTTAAATAGGGCTGTTCCCATTTTTTCTTTTCTCAAATAGGGCAGTTCCCAATTTTTCTTTTCTCAAATAGGGCAGTTGCCAATTTTTTCTTTTCTCAAATAGGGCTGTTCAGAAATTTTTTCTTTTCTCAAATAGGGCTATTACCCAATTTTTTCTTTTCTTAAATAGGGCTGTTCCCAATTTTTCTTTTCTTAAATAGGGCTGTTACCAATTTTTTCTTTTCTTAAATAGGGCTGTTCCCAATTTTTCTTTCTTAAATAGGGCTGTTCCCATTTCTTCTTTTCTTAAATAGGGCTGTTCCCAATTTAATCTTTTCTCAAATAGGGCTGTTACCAATTTTCTTTTCTCAAATAAGGCTGTTCCATTTTTACTTTTCTTAAATATGGATTTTCCCATGTCTTCTTTTTTTTAAATGGGGCTGTTCCCATTTTAGTTTTATATGAATTATATACCATTTACAAGGTGGACTGGGGGAGATGCGAAAGGAACGTTTTTTTAAATTTTTTTAATACTATACATTTTGGGGGGGAATCGCAGAATGGGTATGTTTTCTTTTCAAAGGGACCATTACTATTTTTTTTAGATTAACAAATTATATTTTCTTTTTCTTTAATTTTTGAGATCACGAAAAGGAATATACATTTTTTCAATGCTATATATTTTGGGGGCGGGTCGCAGAATGGGATTTCTTTGTAAAAGGAACATTCTATTTTTTTAGATTAATAAATGGGATATTTCTTTTTTTACAAAACGACTCTTACCATTTTTTTTCAGAGAAGAGGAAAGGAAATATTTGATTTTAAAGGACTATTGTATCTTTTTTTCTAGGATTGCAGTAAGGCATTTTCTAAGACCATTACTACATGTTTTCTAGATTACTGAAGGGGATATAATTTTTTTTTAAAGACTGTTGACTTTTTTTTCGGATATCGCGAAAGATTTTTTTTATTGATGACTGTTCCAATTTTACCTTTTTTGGGGTTTTTGGGGAAACTTTTTTTTAAAGAATGGTTAAAATATTTTTCGGGACAGCAAAAAATAGAATTTCTTTATAACAAGGACTGCTACTATTGAGTGTGTGTGTGTGTGTGTGTGTGTGTGTGTGTGTGTGTGTGTGCGTGTGTGTGTGTGTGTGTGGTGGTGGGGGGGGGGGTAAGATTACAAATGAGAATTTTCGTTTTTAAACGACTGAAACCAATTTTTTTTTTAACGGAGATCACGAATGGAACATTTAAAAAACTTACAATACTTTTTGGAAATTACAAAAGGACTTTTTTTGGCTTTTTGGCATTTTTTGGGGCGGGGTGAGAGATCACATATGGGAAAAAATTCTTTTCAAGGGTCACTACCATTTTCTTTTGAGATGATGAATGGGAACTCTTTTTTTTAATTTTTTCTATTTTTTTATATATTTTTTATTTTATTTTTTTAGCACCCATTTTTTGAAGGGAACTGACCGAGAATCAAGAAAGGTATTTTACTTAAATAGCCATTATTTTTTCTTATTACAAAAAAGATCAATTGTTTTTAAATGCATCATTTTAACTGGTTTCATAATTGAAATTTTTCTAATTTTTTTTTTCAAGCACACTGGGACCTCTTTTTAAGGTCATATTCTACATTTTACAAGATCATGGGAGGAGATCATTCTTCGAGATCATACTTGAGATACTTTTGATATAACAACTGAGATGTTCTTGAGAACACAATTCAGATGATTTTGAGGTGACAATCGAGATGATTTTAAGATGATTTTGAGATGACAATTAAGATGATCTTGAGATCACAATTAAATGATTTTGAGATCACAATTGAAATGATCTTGAGATGACAACTGCATCTCGAGATCAGAACTGAGATGATTTCGAGATCACAAATAAGATGAATTCGAGATCACTATCGAGATGATCTTGAAATGACAATGGAGGTGACTTTGAAATGACAATTGAGATGATCTTGAGAACACACAGCTGGGATCATTCTTCGAAAACATCATAGAAAATGATTGCCTGCGAGTTATCTGGCGTGGCAGTGACCAGCGTCACTGAGACTCATCTCATCAGAGGAGAGAGAGAGAGAGAGAGAGAGAGAGAGAGAGAGAGAGAGAGAGAGTATTTTACAAATTTGCATGTCTATCTCTTTCTCTTTCATGCTCACAATTTCCTTTAAATCAATTAGTCTTTGGAGAAGAGAGAGAGAGAGAGAGAGAGAGAGAGAGAGAGAGAGAGAGAGAGAGAGAGCCATTTGGCACTTCATCTACAAACGAGATATGTGACAGATACTCTGGCTTTCGTTATTTGTCTGACCTCTTGTCCAGTCTCTCCCCTTCTCTCAATCTTCTACGTGAAAAATACGAGCAGAGTCAGGCAAAAGGTGATTCGCCTTTTTTTCTTTTCCATTTTTCTTTTTTTCTTCCTTTTTTTCCTGTTCTGCGTGACGGATTGTCCTATCTAACGCGTCCAGTACCCGTGCCAGCTCTCTCTCTCTCTCTCTCTCTCTCTCTCTCTCTCTGTCCGTCCCCTAATTGCATGAAAGGTCTCGTTATTCTTGGACGGGAGTGTTTCTGTATTTTCCAAAAAAAAAAAAAAAAAATCAAATGTGAGGGATGTTTTGCATTTATCATCCTCCGTTAAAAAGGAAAAAGAGGAGGAATGGTTTTGGCCTACAGTTTGGGCAGTACAAAGTATTCGCTTCTCTCTCTCTCTCTCTCTCTCTCTCTCTCTCTCTCTCTCTCTCTCTCTCCCTATACCTATTTCCCCTTCTTCATTCCCTGTCTGAGTTTGGCAGTATTCTTTCTCTCTCCTCTCTCTCTCTCTCCTCTCTCTCTCTCTCTCTCTCTCTCTCTCTCCCTATACCTATCACCCCTTCTTCATTCCAAGTTCTTCAAGACTGGGCAAACTTTCGTTCGCTAGTTCGTCGATGTAAAAACAAATGAAAATAGGGGGCGCATGTGTTCGCCAGCGTTCTGGATTGACGGATCGCTGACGATGACAGGGCGCCATAAATCTGTCATATCAGCTGAACTATGTTTCCGGCACGCCCCCCTTTCCATGAGGCTTTCTTCCTGTAACACTTTCCAAACCTTTTACTGTCAATTTCCGTTTCAGCGCTGAATGGCCTCACTTGCCCCAGTGCTTGAGTTAATGCTGAAAATCTATATAAATCATATCAACTAAATAAAACACGCAAACCGCACAAACGTACACACATTCGAGCAGCACACGAACAACCACCCCCCCCACCCCCCCCCACCCCCCCCCCATACACCAACCAATACTTAATTACCCCCTTCTATAAAAACTCTGACAAAGTAATGCTATCAAGTTTTCGAATTATACGCCTACTTCCCACCCCAAATCCCCTTCCTCCAAATCCACCCTTCGCCCCACCCCCCCCTCACCATCCAAGTGGGTCCGTCTCTCCCCTATGTGGTAATAAGTTGCGGCCAGTTTCGTGGCAAAAATGCGTGATTTACACTTATTAAATCTCTGACTCGCCGCCGGCGTTATTCACTAACTTTGTTCTCTCTCTCTCTCTCTCTCTTCTCTTCTCGCTCTCTCTCTCTCTCTCTCTCTCTCTCTCCGGATTTACTGGGATGTCCTGAATGGAGTAGAGGACTTTGCGTTAATATTTCGTCCTCCGGAATTTACTGGGAATATGGATTATGAAATAAAAAATAATAATAATAAATAATAAAATAAAATTAATTAGTTAATTAATTAAATTAATTAATTATTAATTTACATTCATATTATGATTATGATATATAATAATAATAAATCATAATAATAATAAATAATAATTAATAATAATAATTATTATTATTATTATTATTATTATTATTATTTTTATTTTATATTATTATTATTATTATTATTATTATTATTATTATTATTAGATTATTATTATTATTTCGTATTCTTATTATTATTATCATTCTAGCCGGTCGTCTTGATTTTTAACTCCTTACTGACTCCTACAAATCATAACAAGAACCTGAGAGAGAGAGAGAGAGAGAGAGAGAGAGAGAGAGAGAGAATACTTTGTTGTGAACAGTGTCACCCCGTGGGATTAGTATTAATATGCCAAGTTCCTCCTAATCTAAATTGATTTTATCAACTTCGACGAGCAGCATTGATCAGTCCGGCCTCTCTCTCTCTCTCTCTCTCTCTCTTCAGATATATTAGCTGAACCAAAATTCTGTCTCTCTCTCTCACTCTCTCATGGCGAAGTTGCATTGCTCTTGGTTCGCTACTGAGTGACCTGAGTTCGATCCCTGAGGGGGAGATGAGAAAAAAAAAAAAAAAAACTCGTGGAATTTAGCATAGGGCTGTTCCAGTTTTTTTTATTTTTTCAAATAGGGCTGTTCCCATTTTCACTTTTCTTAAATAGGGCTGTTCCCAGTTTCACTTTTCTTAAATAGGGCTGTTCCCATTTTCACTTTTCTAAAATAGGGCTGTTCCCATTTTTTCTTTTCTTAAATAGGGCTGTTCCCGTTTTTTTTCTTTTTTTAAATAGCGCTGTTCCCATTTTTTCTTTTTTAAATAGGGCTATTCCCATTTTTCTTTTTTTAAATAGGACTCTTCCCGTTTTTTATTTTCTTAAATAGGGCTGTTCTCATTTTTTTCTTTTTTAAATAGGGCTGTTCCCGTTTTTTCTTTTCTTAAATAGGGCTGTTCCCATTTTTTCTTTTCTTAAATAGGGCTGTTCCCATGTTTTTTTTTAAATAGGGCTGTTCCCGTTTTTTCTTTTCTTAAATAGGGCTGTTCCCATTTTTTCTATTTTTGAATAGGGCTGTTCCCGTTTTTTATTTTCTTAAATAGGGCTGTTCCCGTTTTTTCTTTTTTAAATAGGGGTGTTCACGTTTTTTCTTTTCTTAAATAGGGCTGTTCCCATTTTCTTTTTTAAATAGGGCTTTTCCTGTTTTTCCTTTTCACAAATAGGGCTGTTCCCATTTTTTTCTTTTTTTAAATAGGGCTGTTACCGTTTTTTATTTTCTTAAATAGGGCTGTTCCCATTTTTTCTTTTTTAAATAGGGGTGTTCACGTTTTTTCTTTTCTTAAATAAGGCTGTTCCCATTTTTTCTTTTCTTAAATAGGGCTGTTCCCATTTTTTCTTTTCTTAAATAGGGCTGTTCCCGTTTATTTCTATTCTCAAATAGGGCTGTTCCTGTTTTTTCTTTTCTCAAATAGGGCTGTTCCCGTTTATTTCTATTCTCAAATAGGGCTGTTCCCGTTTTTTCTTTTCTCAAATAGGGCTGTTCCGTTTATTCTATTCTCAAAAATAGGGCTGTTCCCGTTTTTTCTTTTCTCAAATAGGGCTGTTCCCGTTTATTTCTATTCTCAAATAGGGCTGTTCCCGTTTTTTCTTTTCTCAAATAGGGCTGTTCCCGTTTTTTCTTTTCTCAAATAGGGCTGTTCCTGTTTATTTCTATTCTCAAATAGGGCTGTTCCTGTTTTTTCTATTCTCAAATAGGGCTGTTTCCGTTTATTTCTATTCTCAAATAGGGCTGTTCCTGTTTTTTCTTTTCTCAAATAGGGACGTTCCCGTTTCTGCTTTTCTCAAATAGGGCTGTTCCCATTTTTTCTTTTCTCAAATAGGGCTATTCCCCCCCTTTTTTTTTTTTCTTTTTTTTTTAAATAGGGCTGTTCCCGTTTTTTCTTTTCTTAAATAGGGCTGTTCCCGCTTCTTCTTTTCTTAAATAGGGATGTTCCCGTTTCTTCTTTTCTCAAATAGGGCTGTTCCCGTTTTTTCTTTTCTCAAATAGGGCTGTTCCTATTTTTTCTATTCTTAAATAAGGCTGTTCACATTTCTTCTTTCCTTAAATAGGGCTGTTCCCAATTTTTCTTTTCTCAAATAGGGCTGTTACCAATTTTTTTTCTCAAATAGGGCTGTTACCAATTTTTTCTTTTCTCAAATAGGGCTGTTACCAATTTTTTTATTTTCTCAAATAGTGCTGTTACCAAATTTTTCTTTTCTCAAATAGGGCTGTTACCAATTTTTTCTTTTCTCAAATAGGGCTGTTACAAAAGTTTTTTCTTTTCTCAAATAGGGCTGTTACCCATTTTTTTTTTTTTAAAGGCTGTTACCAAATTTTCTTTTTCAATAGGCTGTTACCATTTTTTCTTTTCTCAAATAGGGCTGTTACCAAATTTTGCTTTTCTCAAATAGGGCTGTTACCAATTTTTTTCTCAAATAGGGCTGTTACCAAATTTTTCTTTTCTCAAATAGGGCTGTTACCATTTTTTTCTTTTCTCAAATAGGGCTGTTATCAAATTTTTCTTTCCTCAAATAGGGCTGTTACCAATTTTTTCTTTTCTCAAATAGGCTGTTACCAATTTTTTTCTTTTCTCAAATAGGGCTGTTACCAAATTTTTCTTTTCTCAAATAGGGCTGTTACCACATTTTTCTTGTCTCAATTAGGGCTGTTCCCATTTTTTCCTTTCTTAAATAGGGCTGTTCCCATTTTTTCTTTCCTTCAATAGGGCTGTTCCCGTTTTTTCTCTTCTCAAATAGGGTTGTTTTTCTTTCTCCAAATAGGGCTGTTACCCCATTTTTCTTTTTTCTTTAAAATAAATAGGGCTGTTCCCAATTTTTCTTTTCTCAAATAGGGCTGTTCCCGTTTTTTCTTTTCTCTAATAGGGCTGTTGCCGTTTTTTCTTTTCTTAAATACGGTTTTTCCCTTTTTTTTTCTTAAATAGGGCTGTTCTGAATTTTTCTCTTCTCATATAGGGCTGTTCCCAATTTTGTCTTTTCTTAAATAGGGCTGTTCCCAATTCTTCTTTTCTTAAATAGGGCTGTTCCCATTTCTTCTTTTCTTATATGGGGCTGTTCCCATTTTTATTTTTATATGACTTATATACCATTTGGAGGGGGGCTGGGGGAGATAACGAAAAGGAACATTTTTTTTAATACTAAACATTTTTTTAGGGATCGCAGAATGGGTATGTTTTCTTTTCAAAGGGACTATTACTATTTTTTTTTAGATTAACAAATTATATTCTCTTTTTCTTTATTTTTTGAGATCACGAAAAGGAATATATATTTTTTCAATACTATATATTTTGGGCGGTGTTTGCCAGAATGGGATTTCTTTTTAAAAGGAACATTACTATTTTTTCAAATTAATAAATGGGATATTTCTTTTTTTACAAAACGACTCTTACCATTTTTTTTTTAGAGAAGAAAAAAGGAAATATTTGATTTTAAAGGAATATTGCACATCTTTTTCTAAGATTGCAGAAGGGGCATTTTCTAAAGACCATTACTATATGTTTTCTAGATTACTAAAGGGGATATAATTTTTTTTTAGACTGTTGACTTTTTATTAGCGGATATCACGAAAAGGATTTTTTTTATTGATGACTGTTCCAATTTTACCTTTTTTTTGGGAAACTTCTTTTTCTTAGAATGGTTAAAATATTTTTCGGGACAGCAAAAAATAGATTTTCTTTGTAACAAGGACTGCTCTATTTGAGTGTGTGTGTGTGTGTGTGTGTGTGTGTGTGTGGTGTGTGTGTGTGTGTGTGTTGTGTGTGTGTGTGTGTGTGTGGGAGGAGGTAAGATTACAAATGAGAATTTCGTTTTTAAACGACTGAAACCAATTTTTTTTTAACGGAGATCACGAATGGGAACATTTAAAAAACTTACAATATTTTTTGGAAATTACAAAAGGGACTTTTTTTGGCACTTTTTTGTGAGAGATCACATAGGGAAAAAAATTCTTTTCGGAAGGGTCACTACCATTTTTCATTTTTTTGATTGATGATGAATGGGAACTCTTTTTTTTTTTAAT
Organism: Macrobrachium nipponense; assembly: GCF_015104395.2. Taxonomy (NCBI): domain Eukaryota; kingdom Metazoa; phylum Arthropoda; class Malacostraca; order Decapoda; family Palaemonidae; genus Macrobrachium; species Macrobrachium nipponense. Next base: position 66,634,561 of record NC_087220.1, read on the forward strand.
TTTTTATATATTTTTATTTCATTTTTTTAGCACCCATTTTGGGAGGGAACGAGATCAAGAAAGGTATTTTTACTTAAATACCATTATTTTTTTTTTATTACAAAAAAGATCAATTGTTTTTTAAATGCATCCTTTTAACTGGTTTCATAAATTGGAAATTTTTCTTTAATTTTTTTTAAAGCCCACTGGGACCTATTTTTAAGGTCATATTCTACATGGGAGAGAAAATTCTTCGAGATCACACTTGAGATAATTTTGATATAACAACTGAGATGTTCTTGAGAACACAATTCAGATGATTTTGAGGTGACAATCGAGATGATTTTAAGATGATTTTGAGATAACAATTAAGATGATACTGAGATCACAATTGAAATGATTTTGAGCTGACAACTGCATCTCGAGATCATAATTGAGATGATTTGGAGATCACAAATAAGATGAATTCGAGATCACTCTCGAGATGATCTTTAAATGACAATGGAGGTGACTTTGAAATGACAATTGAGATGATCTTGAGAACACAGTTGGGATCATTCTTCGAAAACATCATAGGAAATGATTGCCTGCGAGTTATCTGGCGTGGCAGTGACCAGCGTCACTGAGACTCATCTCATCAGAGGAGAGAGAGAGAGAGAGAGAGAGTATTTTTTACATTTTACAAATTTATGTCTATCTCTTTCTCTTTCATGCTCACAATTTCCTTTTAAATCAATTATCTTTGGAAAAGAGAGAGAGAGAGAGAGAGAGAGAGAGAGAGAGAGAGAGAGAGAGAGAGAGAGAGAGAGAGAGAGTACTGTACAAAATTTACATGTCTATCTCTTTCTCTTTCATGCTCACAATTTCCTTTAAATCAATTTATCTTTGGAGAAAAGAGAGAGAGAGAGAGAGAGAGAGAGAGAGAGAGAGAGAGAGAGAGAGAGAGAGAGAGAGAGAGAGAGAGCCATTTGGCACTTCATCTACAAACGAGATATGTGACAGATACTCTGGCTTTCGTTATTTGTCTGACCTCTTGTCCAGTCTCTCCCCTTCTCTCAATCTTCTACGTGAAAAATACGAGCAGAGTCAGGCAAAAGGTGATTCGCCTTTTTTTCTTTTCCATTTTTCTTTTTTTTTTTTTCTTCTTTTTTTACCTGTTCTGCGTGACGGATTGTCCTATCTAAACGCGTCCAGTACCCGTGCCAGCTTCTCTCTCTCTCTCTCTCTTCTCTCTCTCTTCTCTCTCTCTGTCCGTCCCCCTAATTGCATGAAAGGTCTCGTTATTCTTGGACGGGAGTGTTTCTGTATTTCCAAAAAAAAAAAAAAAAATCAAATGTGAGGGATGTTTTGCATTTATCATCCCTTAAAAAGGAAAGAGAGGAATGGTTTTGGCCTACAGTTTGGCAGTATTCTCTCTCTCTCTCTCTCTCTCTCTCTCTCTCTCTCTCTCTCTCTACCTATTTCCCCTTCTTCATTCCCTGGTCTGAGTTTGGCAGTATTCTCTCTCTCTCTCTCTCTCTCTCTACCTATCACCCCTTCTTCATTCCAAGTTCTTCAAGACTGGACAAACTTTCGTTCGCTAGTTCGTCGATGTAAAAACAAATGAAAATAGGGGGCACATGTGTTCGCCAGCGTTCTGGATTGACGGATCGCTGGCGATGACAGGGCGCCATAAATCTGTCATATCAGCTGAACTATGTTTCCGGCACGCCCCCCTTTCCATGAGGCTTTCTTCCTGTAACACTTTCCAAACCAATTTACTGTCAATTTCCGTTTCAGCGCGAATGGCTTCACTTGCCCCAGCGCATAATGCCAATAATGCAAAATATATAAATCACAAATCAAATCAATTAAATAAAACACGCAAACGCACAAACGTACACACATTAGCAGCAGCACACGAACAACCCCACCCCCCTACACCAACCAATACTTAATTACCCCCTTCTATAAAAACTCTCACAACGTAATGCTATCAAGTTTCGAATTTATACGCCTACTTCCCCCACCCCACCTTTCCCCTTCTCCAAACTCCACCCTTCGCCCCACCCCTCCATCCAAGTGGGTCTATCTTCCCCCGTTTCCATAACGACTTTCCCTATCCAAGATGGGCACGTCCGTCTTCAACCGCCGACCCTCCCCCCCAACCCGCCCCCCCAACCCGAACCCGAATTCCAAGTGGTTCCGTCTCTAATTGGTGGAATAAGTTGCGGCCAGTTTCGTGGCAAAATGCGTGATTTACACTTATTTAATCTCTGACTCGCCGCCGGCGTTATTCACTAACTTTGTTCTCTCTCTCTCTCTCTCTCTCTCTCTCTCTCTCTCTCTCTCAATCCGGATTTACTGGGGATGTCTGAATGGAGTAGAGGACTTTGCGCCTAATATTTCGTCTCCGGAATTTCACTGGGTAAATGGGACGGATGCAAACGTGAAGTTTTTTTTTTTTACTGATTGTTGTTATTAGAATGTCATTTATGGATTATGATAATAATAATTAATAATAATAATAATAATAATAATAATACTAATGATATAATAATAATAATAATAATAATATTATTAGTTATTATTTATTATTATTATTATTATTATTATTATTATTATTATTATTATTATTATTATTAATATTATTGATTATTATTATTATTATCTTTATTATTATATTATTCTAGCTGGTCGTCTTGATTTTCAACTCCTTACTGACTCCTACAAATCATAACAAGAACGAGAGAGAGAGGAGAGAGAGAGAGAGAGAGAGAGAGAATACTTTGTTGTGAAACAGTGTCACCCCGTGGGATTAGTATTAATACGCCAAGTTCCTCCTAATCTAAATTGATTTTATCAACTTCGACGAGTAGCATTCGGATTCAGTCCCGGCCTCTCTCCTCCTCCTCTCTCTCTCCTCTCGTTCAAATAAAATATTTGCTGAACCAAAATTCTCTCTCTCCTCTATCTCTCCTCCTCCTCTATCCTCTTCTACTACTCTCTCTTCTTCATCTCCGTCCTCTCTTCGAAACTATATTTGCTGAACCAAAATTCTCTTCTCTCTCTATCTCTCTCTCTCTCTCCCTCTCCCTCCTCTCTCTCTCTTCAAATATATTTGCTGAACCAAAAATTTTCTCTCTCTCCGTCCTCTCTCGCTCTCTCTCTCTCGTAGTAGCCATCTTGCTTGTGAGATGTACCCGCGTGAAGTCAGATTAATCAACAGATATCACAAGTTTAACATACGACTAGAATTTGAGAAATATCTAGAAGTGTTCGTGAAACTATCGGTGATAAGATTAGTGTGAAAATAGTAGGATAAAGCGTCTTCTAAGTTATTTATCAAGTGTAATACTATAAATCAGAACAAGATTGGCAGTAAGTTCCAACTGCGGGAAGAGGTGGCGTAATTTGGCGTGTTTAGCAGATTCGCAATACGATGAGGTAGCAGGAAGGGAACTGGCATTTCTCATCTATGAAATCAGCAACAGTCCTAACCAAAAAGATACAAAAAGCATTCATAGATATATTAGAAGGATATAATCCTTCAAACTGGAACAAATCTAATGAAAACATCTTGAAAATAATTGAAGAAGTTCCAAATAAAATCCAAGTGGTCAAGAGACTCATAAAGAAAATATACATAAACCAACATATTCCGACAAAGAAAATGAATAAGGTGAATCTTGTGAATATCCTAATTGATGCATTAGGAAAAAGAATGCCAAAAAGCATGCAAACTGTGTAAGGTTTGGTATAGCATAGTCAATCCACAAAACCTAATCAGAAAATGTGCAGCATGCAACATTCCGACCCATCCACAGTGTGATGAGGTAATACAAGATTTGAGAAAAGATACAAGAATTTTTTGTTCAACATGTCTATCATGGATAGACAATGTTATTAAATCAAGATGATTGAATGTACAAATAGTTGAGGATGAAGAAGAAGAGGAAGAGGAAGAAGAAGAAGAAAAAGAAGAAGAGGAAAACGGAAGAGAAGTAAACAAAAATGAAATGACAGAAAAAAATAAGGAAAACAAAGAACAAGATAAAAAGTATGGATGCAGAGATACTCATTGATACTACATATGAGGCAATAAAGCAGCATACCTACGAAGAAATAAATTACGATATGACAACAGAAAAGCAAATCCCGAAGAGGCTCTACCCAGATCTATTACAATGACGGGAAAGAGGAAAAAATAGACAAGAAAGACAAAATCTGCAACCTTTTGAAAAGAGGGAATTGCAGATTTGGAGAAAGATGTACTACAAACATCCTAAGATATGTCAAAACTATGAAATATATGGTAAATGTGCATACTTAGATGGATATGGGGGATGATTGCAGAGATCTGCATCCAAAAAATATGTAAAAACCTAAAAGAAGGAAAAGGATGTAAGTTCGACAAAAAATGCAAATATATGCACCCTGTAGCCATGAATCATAATCAAATAAATAACCAACCAGTAATAAAATCCAAAATAAGAAAGAAACAAATAAAGAGAGAAATCAAGAATATCAGGTAAAAGAGAAAAGCAAACCACCAATGAGATATGCAGAGGTGTCAGCAAAAAATTTCAAAGCATCAGCTCCGAAATTCTACTCAAGAGATAATAACTGTATTTATTATGCAAGAGGATATTGCAGAAACGGAGAAAATTGCAGATTCAGACACAAAATGAATAATTATGATGAAGGAAGATCAAAAATATTATGGAAAAGTTGGATTTTTTAATGTCAGAATTTCTGGAAATGAAAAAAAAGAACAACATACCAGAACAGAAAGAGACATGGGAAAATCCTTATTACTACCAGTATTAAATGAAGGAGAAAACACGCAAACCATCATAGTGATGAATGCGCAGGGTTAGTTACGAGTAACTCAAAAAGAAAAATAGAGTACTTAGAAGAAAACTAACCCAAAATGAAAAGAAAATAGATATAATGAAATATAAGTGGAAACCTGGTATTCCCAAGAGACTGGGAATGATGATCAAATAAAAGGGTTCCAAACTTATAGATCAGATAGAAAAAATAGGAATCAAGGGGGAACCGCAATATATGGAAAGACAAAAAACAAGGAAAAATATATGAGAAATATAGTAACTCAGAATGTGAACTAATAGCGGTAGAATTTGAATCTGAAAAATTGATGAACATAGTAATATATAGACCTCCTAATACTAAAGAGTTTGACTTAATAATTGAAAAAATGGATGATATATGTAGAAATCACAAGGACTGGACTATTCTCCTATCTGGTGACTTCAACTTCCTTTCGTAGAATGGAAAGAACGAATAGGAGATTGTGTTGTACTTATACATATAAAAAAGAGAGTAATAGTAGTGCAGAAGATAAGAGGCAATTTGAAAAGCTATTAGATATGCTACTAGAATACAACATTCAACAAATAAATCACCTGCCAACAAGAAAGGAAAAATACTTTAGACCTAGTATTTGTGAACGAGATGAATTATGTTAAAGAAATAATAGTTTATAATGCGAGTATTTCAGACCATAATGTCATAGAATTAACAGTTCATTCCAAAGCAAGTGAAAATAGAGATAAGCAAGAAATGAAAAAGTGGGAAGGATATGGAAATACAACTTCTACAGTAAAAATATAAAATGGTCAGAAATTAATGAAGAATTAAACAAAGATTGGGATAACATTTTCGTAAGTGATGACATTAAGGGTAAATACGGAGATATTATATAAAAATATTGGAGAAAATAGTGGAAAAAAAATATATACCGAAGAAGAAAAGTAAACATCATTCATGCATACCAAGAGACAGAAGGATCTTGTTCCAGAAAATCAGAAAGTGGAAAAAAGGTCTTGCAAAAGAAAAAAATGCATGGAAAGTTATAGAACTAAAAAGTAAGATAGAAAATGCAGAACAAAAGATTATACAATCAAAAGAAAATGAAAAACGGGACTTGGAAGAAAAAACCCTATTAAATATCAAGCAAAACCCCAAACTATTATACTCATATGCGAAGAAGATGAATAAAAGAAGAATAGAAATAGGCCCTCTGAGAATTGAAGGGAGATTAACGAATGAAAAAAAGGAAATTTGCAACATACTGGCAGAACGATATAAGAGAGAATTCACCCCTAGAATAGATAATGAAGATAATGATATAGAAGTAAGGGATGAAAATAGTGAATATTTAGCTGACATAGATATTAATGAAGCTGATATTGTGCAGGCTATTAATGAAATTAAAAATGGAGCTGCTGCAGGGCCTGATGGAATTCCTGCTATTTTGTTAAAGAAAGTAGTTCATTCTATCGCAAAGCCACTTGCAATATTATTAAGACAAAGTGTAGATACAGGCAAGATTTATGATGAGCACAAATTAGCATATATTACCCTACTTTCAAAAGTGGATCAAGACTAGAGGCAAGTAATTATAGGCCTGTGAGTCTAACATCACATATTATGAAAGTGTATGAAAGGGTAATGAAGAAAAAATATTATGAAACATTTAATAAAAAATCATTTGTTTAATAAAGGACAAACATGGTTTCGTACCCGGAAAAAGTACACAAACCCAACTGTTAGTCCACCGTGAGAACATATTCAAAAAATATGAAAAGCGGAAATGAAACAGATGTGGTTTATTTAGACTTTGCAAAAAGCTTTTGATAAAGTAGACCATAATATATTAGCGAAGAAAATTAGAAAACACAATATCGTGGATAAAGTAGGAAGATGGTTAAAAGAATTTTTACACAACAGAAAACAGATAGTTATTGCAAACGACGAGAAATCGGTGAAGCCAAGGTAATATCCGGTGTGCCGCAAGGTACGGTGTTAGCTGCAATACTGTTTGTTATTATGATTGAAGACATAGACAATAATGTTAAGGATTCGGTAGTGAGTAGTTTCGCAGATGACACAAGAATAAGTAGAGAAATTACTTGTGATGAAGATAGGAACGCTCTACAAAGAGACCTTAACAAAGTATATGATTGGGCAGAGGTAAATAGGATGGTATTTAACTCTGATAAATTTGAATCAATAAATTATGGAGACAGAGAAAGAAAGCTATATGCATATAAGGGACCTAATAATGAGACCATCACAAATAAGGAAGCAGTTAAAGACCTTGGTGTGATGATGAATAGGAACATGTTATGCAATGATCAAATAGCAACTCTGTTGGCAAAATGTAAAGCAAAAATGGGAATGTTGTTACGGCACTTCAAAACAAGAAAAGCTGAACACATGATTATGCTTTATAAAACATATGTTCGTAGTCCACTTGAATATTGCAATATGATATGGTACCCACACTATCAAAAGGATATTGCACAAATAGAGAGTGTACAAAGGTCCTTTACAGCTAGAATAGAAGAAGTTAAGGACCTAGACTACTGGGAAAGACTACATTTCTTAAAATTATATAGTCTAGAAAGGAGAAGAGAACGTTACATGATAATTCAGGCATGGAAACAGATAGAAGGAATAGCAGAAAATATCATGGAACTAAAAATATCAGAAAGAGCAAGCAGAGGTAGATTAATAGTGCCCAAAACTTATACCAGGAAAAATAAGGAAAAGCACACAGACATAATCCACTACGACACCAGCATCGGAGTAAGCAGCGTCTGATTTCAATGCGTTGCCAGCTCATCTGAGGAATATATCAGGAGTGAGCGTAGATGTGTTTAAGAATAAGCTCGACAAATATCTAAACTGCATCCCAGACCATCCAAGATTGGAAGATGCAAAATATACCGGAAGATGTACTAGCAACTCTCTGGTAGACATTAGAGGTGCCTCACACTGAGGGACCTGGGGCAACCCGAACAAGATGTAAGGTCTGTAAGGTAAGGTCTCTCTCTCTCTCTCTCTCTCTCTCTTCAAATATATTTGCTGAACCAAAATTCTCTCTCTCTCTCTCTCTCTCTCTCTCTCTCTCTCTCTCTCTCTCTCTCTCTCTCTCTCTTCAAATATATTTGCTGAACCAATATTTTCTCTATATCTCTCTCTCCTCTCTCTCTCTCTCTCTCTCTCTCTCTCTCTCTCTCTCTTCCAAATATATTGCTGAACCAAAACTCTCTCTCCCTCTCTCTCTCTCTCTCTCTCTCTCTCTCTCTCTCTTCAAATACATTTTGCTGAACCAATATTCTCTCTCTCTATCTCTCTCTCACTTCTCTTCTCTCTCTCGCTCTATCCCTCAGATTAAATATATTTGCGAACCAATTATTTCTTTCTCTCTCCTATCTTCCTCTCCTCTCTCTCTCTCTTCTCCTTCAAACAATAATTTGCGGAACCAACCAAAATTCTCTCTCTCTCTCTTCTCTTATCTCTCCTCTTCAAATAATATTTGTTGAAACAAATTATTTTTTCCCCTTTTTTTTCTCTCTCTCTCTTCCTCTCTCTCTCTCTCCTCTTCAGGGATATATTGTTTGTTTGAACCAATATTCTTTCTTTCTCTCTCACTCTCCCATGGCGAAGTTGCATTGCTCTTGGTTCGCTACCGAGTGACCTGAGTTCGATCCCTGAAAGGGAATGAGAGAAAAAAAAAAAAACTCGTGGAATTTAGCATAGGGCTGTTCCCGTTTTTTTTATTTTCTCAAATAGGGCTGTTCCCATTTTCACTTTTCTTAAATAGGGCTGTTCCCATTTTCACTTTTCTTAAATAGGGCTGTTCCCATTTTTTCTTTACTTAAATAGGGCTGTTCCCATTTTTTCTTTTCTTAAATAGGGCTGTTCCCATTTTTTCTTTTCTTAAATAGGGCTGTTCCCATTTTTTTCTTTTTTTAAATAGGGGTGTTTCCGTTTTTTCTTTTCTTAAATAGGGTTGTTCCCATTTTTCTCTTCTTAAATAGGGCTGTTCCCATTTTTTTCTTAATAGCTGTTCCATTTTTTTCTTTTCTTAAGTAGGGCTGTTCCCATTTTCACTTTTCTTAAATAGGGCTGTTCCCATTTTTACTTTTCTTAAATAGGGCTGTTCCCATGTTCACTTTTCTTAAATAGGGCTGTTCCCGTTTTTTCTTTTCTTAAATAGGACTGTTCCCATTTTTTCTTTTTTTAAATAGGGCTGTTCCCATTTTTTCTTTTTTTAAATAGGGCTGTTCCCGTTTTTTCTTAAATAGGGCTGTTCCCATTTTTTTTCTTTTTATAAATAGGGGTGTTCCCGTTTTTTCTTTTCTTAAATAGGGCTGTTCCCATTTTTTCTTTTCTTAAATAGGGCTGTTCCCATTTTTTCTTTCCTTAAATAGGGCTGTTCCCATTTTTTTCTTTTCTTAAATAGGGCTGTTCCCATTTTTTCTTTTCTTAAATAGGGCTGTTCCCATTTTTTCTTTTCTTAAATAGGGCAGTTCCCATTTTTTCTTTTCTTAAATAGGGCTGTTCCCATTTTTTCTTTTCTTAAATAGGGCTGTTCCCGTTTTTTCTTTTCTTAAATAGGGCTGTTCCATTTTTCTTTTTTTAGATAGGGCTGTTCCCGTTTTTCCTTTTCACAAATAGGCTACTCCCAATTTTTTTTTCTTAATAGGGCTGTTCCCATTTTGCTTTTCTTAAATAGGGCTGTTCCCATTTTTTTCCTTTTTTAAATAGGGGTTCCCATTTTTTCTTTTTTTAAATAGGGCTGTTACCAATTTTTTCCTTTCTTAAATAGGGGTTCACATTTCTTCTTTTCTTAAATAGGGCTGTTCCCAATTTTTCTATTCTTAAATAGGACTGTTACTATTTTTTTCTTTTCTTAAATAGGGCTGTTCCCAACTTTTCTCAAATAGGGCTGTTACCAATTTTTTTTCTTAAATAAGGCTGTTCCCAATTTTTCTTTTCTCAAATAGGGCTGTTCCCAATTTTTCTTTTCTCAAATAGGGCTCTTCCCATTTTTCTTTTCTCTATTAGGGCTCTTCCCATTTTTCTCTTCTCTAATAGGGCTGTTCCCATTTTTTCTTTTCTTAAATACGGTTTTTCCCATTTTTAGTTTTCTTAAATAGGGCTGTTCAGAATTTTTCTCTTCTCAAATAGGGCTGTTCCCAATTCGTCTTTTCTTAAATAGGGCTGTTCCCATTTTTTCTTTTCTTAAATGGGGCTGTTCTCATTTTTATTTTTAAATGACTTATATACTATTTGGAGGGGGGCTAGGGGAGATACGAAAATGAACATTTTTTTTTTCATACTATACATTTTTGGGGGGGATCGCAGAATAGGTATGTTTTCTTTTCAAAGGGACCATTACTATTTTTTTTAGATTAACTAATTATATTTTCTTTTTCTTTATTTTTTGCGATCACGAAAAGGAATATACATTTTTTCAATGCTATATATTTTGGGTACGGGTCGCAGAATGGGATTTCTTTGTAAAAGGAACATTCTAATTTTTTAGATTAATAAATGGGATATTTCTTTTTGTACAAAGCGACTCTTACCATTTTTTTCAGAGAAGAGGAAAGGAAATATTTTATTTTAAAGGACTATTGTATCTTTTTTTTCTAGGATTGCAGAAGGGGCATTTTCTATAGACCATTATTATATGTTTTCTAGATTACTGAAGGGGATATAATTTTTTTTAAAGACTGTTGACTTTTTTTTCGGATATCGCGAAAAGGATTTTATTGATGACTGTTCCAATTTTACCTTTTTTGGGGGAAACTTTTTTTTTTAAAGAATGGTTAAAATATTTTTCGGGACAGCAAAAAATAGAATTTCTTTATAACAAGGACTGCTACTATTTTGAGTGTGTGTGTGTGTGTGTGTGTGTGTGTGTGTGTGTGTGTGTGTGTGTGTGTTGAGTGTGAGTGTGGGAGGGGGTAAGATTACAAATGAGAATTCCGTTTTTAAACGACTGAAACCATTTTTTTTAACGGAGATCAAGAATGGGAACATTTAAAAAACTTACAATATTTTTTGGAAATTACAAAAGGGACTTTTTTTGGCACTTTTTGTGGGGTGAGAGATCACATATGGGAAAAATTCTTTTCAAGGGTCACTACCATTTTCTTTTTGAGATGATGAATGGGAACTCTTTTTTTAATTTTTTTATATATTTTTTATTTTATTTTTTTAGCACCCATTTTTGGGAGGGAACGAAATCAAGAAAGGTATTTTTACTTAAATACCATTATTTTTTTTATTACAAAAAAGATCAATTGTTTTTTAAATGCATCATTTTAACTGGTTTCATAAATTGGAAATTTTTCTTTAATTTTTTTTCAAGCACACTGGGACCTCTTTTTAAGGTCATATTCTACATTTTACAAGATCATGGGAGAGAACATTCTTCGAGATCATACTTGAGATAATTTTGATATAACAACTGAGATGTTCTTGAAAACACAATTCAGATGATTTTGAGGTGACAATCGAGATGATTTTAAGATGATTTTGAGATGACAATTAAGATGATACTGAGATCACAATTGAAATGATTTTGAGCTGACAATTGAGATGATCTTGAGATCACAATTAAATGATTTTGAGATCACAATTGAAATGATCTTGAGATGACAACTGCATCTCGAGATCAGAACTGAGATGATTTCGAGATCACAAATAAGATGAATTCGAGATCACTATCGAGATGATCTTGAAATGACAATGGAGGTGACTTTGAAATGACAATTGAGATGATCTTGAGAACACAGATGGGATCATTCTTCGAAAACATCATAGAAAATGGTTGCCTTCGAGTTATCTGGCGTGGCAGTGACCAGGGTCACTGAGACTCATCTCACCAGAGGAGAGAGAGAGAGAGAGAGAGAGAGAGTATTTTACAAATTTGCATATCTATCTCTTTCTCTTTCATGCCGGCAATTTCCTTTATAAATCAATTGGTCTTTGGAGAAGAGAGAGAGAGAGAGAGAGAGAGAGAGAGAGAGAGAGAGAGAGCCATTTGGCACTTCATCTACAAACGAGATATGTGACAGATACTCTGGCTTTCGTTATTTGTCTGACCTCTTGTCCAGTCTCTCCCCTTCTCTCAATCTTCTACGTGAAAAATACGAGCAGAGTTAGGCAAAAGGTGATTCGCCTTTTTTTCTTTTCCATTTTTCTTTTTTCTTCCTTTTTTTTCCTGTTCTGCGTGACGGATTGTCCTATCTAACGCGTCCAGTACCCGCGCCAGCTCTCCTCTCTCTCCTCTCTCTCTCTCTCTGTCCGTCCCCTAATTGCATGAAAGGTCTCGTTATTCTTGGACGGGAGGGTTTCTGTATTGCCAAAAAAAAAAAAAAATCAAATGTGAGGGATGTTTTGCATCCATCATCCCTTCAAAAGGGAGAAGAGGAATGGTTTTGGTCTACAGCGAACTTCAAATGGTCTGAGTTTGGCACCTATCACCCCTTCTTCATTCCAAGTTCTTCAAGACTGGGCAAACTTTCGTTCGCTAGTTCGTCGATTTAAAAACAAATGAAAATAGGGGGCGCATGTGTTCGACAGCGTTCTGGATTGACGGATCGCTGGCGATGACAGGGCGCCATAAATCTGTCATATCAGCTGAACTATGTTTCCGGCACGCCCCCCTTTCCATGAGGCTTTCTTCCTGTAACACTTTCCAAACCTTTTACTGTCAATTTCCGTTTCAGCGCTGAATGGCCTCACTTGCCCCAGTGCTTGAGTTAATGCTGAAAATCTATATAAATCATATCAACTAAATAAAACACGCAAACGCACAAACGTACACACATTAGCAGCAGCACACGAACAACCCCCCCACCCCCCCCCCCATACACCAACCAATACTTAATTACCCCCTTCTATAAAAACTCTGACAACGTAATGCTATCAAGTTTCGAATTTATACGCCTACTTCCACCACCCCTTTCCCCTTCTCCAAATCCACCCTTCGCCCCACCCCTCCATCCAAGTGGGTCCGTCTCTTCCCCCGCCCTTTCCCTATCCAAGAAGCACGTCCGTCTTCCACCCACCCCCCTTCCCCTCCCCACCCCCCCCCCCCCCACCCCGCCCCAATTCCAAGTGGTTCCGTCTCTAATTGGTGGAATAAGTTGCGGCCCAGTTTCGTGGCAAAATGCGTGATTTACACTTATTTAAATCTCTGACTCGCCGCCGGCGTTATTCACTAACTTTGTTCTCTCTCTCTCTCTCTCTCTCTCTCTCCGGATTTACTGGGGATGTCTGAATGGAGCAGAGGACTTTGCGCTAATATTTCGTCTCCGGAATTTCCCTGGGTAAATGGGACGGATGCCAACGTGAATTTTTTGTTATTTACTGATTGTTGTTATTAGAATGTCATTTATGGATTGACCAAATAATAATAATAATAATAATAAGAATAATAATAATAATAATAATAATAAGTTAAGTAATAAGAAAATAATAAAATTAATATTAATTAATCATTAA
>NC_087220.1:66648356-66683634 GCF_015104395.2 Macrobrachium nipponense
ATTAATTAATCATTAATAATAATAATAAAATATTAATAAAGCATCTATGAAAGTGTTCACTTGACTTTAACATTATAATAATTATAATGAAGATATAAAAAAAGTTCATTGTTAATAATAATAATAATAATAATAATAATAATAATAATAATAATAATAAAGCCATGAAAATTGTTCCACCTTACTTTTATTTTAATGAATAAAACCATATAGTAGTAGTAGTAAATAATAATAATAATAATAATAATAATAATTTAATAATAACTAATAATAATAATAATAATAATAGGTTTAACTGACATTTAAGTTAATGATTATTCCTTGATATCCATTCTCTTAAAAAAACGTTAAAATTATTCCACCGCGAGAACATTCGTAGTGTTTTGTTATTTAGACTGATTTATATATTTACTAGCCGAAACTCCCCTTTCTAGCCCAGTCCCGAAGAATGAAAATTACTACAATCCCGCCACTCAAAGAATGGAAGCTTATATAAGTCAGAGGTATAGAGATCTCAAGTTTAGGGATAATGGGATAGTTCAAGGCATTACAGTTGCCAATTAGTCGCTATGTGTCATAAATGTTTTCTAACTTTAAAAAATCCCATTTGTCTGTTTACATATTTAAATGCATCTTCGGACGTAGTCATCAATCCTGCATAGAAAATGACAAAAAAACTATTATTCTAGCTGGTCGTCTTGAGAGAGAGAGAGAGAGAGAGAGAGAGAGAGAGAGAGAGAGAGAGAGAATACTTTGTTGTGGACAGTGTCACCCCGTGGGATTAGTATTAATACGCCAAGTTCCTCCTAATCTAAATTGATTTTATCAACTTCGACGAGCAGCATTGATCAGTCCTGCCCCCCCTCTCTCTCTCTCTCTCTCTCTCTCTCTCTCTCTTCAGATATATTTGCTGAACCAATATCTCTCTCTCTCTCTCTCTCTCTCTCTCTCTCTCTCTCTCTCTCTCTCTTCAGATATATTTGCTGAACCAATATTCTCTCTCTATCTATCTCTCTCTCTCTCTCTATATATCTCTCTCTCTCTCTCTCTCTCTCTCTCTCTCTCTCTCTCTTCAGATATATTTGCTGAACCAATATTCGCCCCCTCTCTCTCTCTTTCTCTTCCTCTCTCTTACATAAATCGACTAACAGTCAGTTACATTATGTTAACTTATCATGATAAATTCCACGAGTTTTTTTTTCTCGACCCCCTCAGGGATCGAACTCAGGTCACTCGGTAGAGAGCCAAGAGCAATACAACTTCGCCATAAGAAGAGAGAGAGAGAGAGAGAGAGAGGCCAGTGAAGGATTCCGTTTTCCTTACGTTTCGAAATACAAAAATAAATAAAATAATTAATTAATTAATTAATGGTTGCATCGAGCACTGCTCTTCATGGTGTGTGCTCAACTCATTCACTTCAGCAAGATCGAATGCGTCTTATGGTCTTTCTTCTACGCTAACGACGATACGATTGCACAGCAGATGATAAACGTCGTCGTCGTCATCGAAACCATCTAAGACTTTATTGGGGAAATGTAGAAAAAGAAGAAAGTTAAAAGAAGTTGGGTTACAAAGGTTAGTGGGAAGGAGTAAAAACTAAAAAAAGGAAAAAAAGGGGGAAGGGGGAGGTGGAGGGGGGGAGGTGGAGGCTCGGCTCGGTAAGTAGTCCGGAAACAAGCCAAAAGATAGCCTTAATTAAGTCTTTGAATCATGAACGAAATCGTTGCATAAAAAAGCAGCATTAGATCAAAGTCGGCTTTCAAGTAGAGTTCAAGATTGTTTTTTTTTAAGGTCATTTTCTCATATAATATGCTTTCTGGGTTTCCTCTCTCTCTCTCTCTCTCTCTCTCTCTCTCTCTCTCTCTCTCTCTCTCTCTCTCTCTCAAGTTAATATCATTATTCTTACTAATTATCACTCAGAAACCGGAAACGTTCTTATGGAACAATCTATGGTAGATTCGCATCAACCATGCATCTCACGTCTAGGCCAGTCTCTTACGACGCTCCCGATTGGCTGTTAATAAGCCAATCATAGGTCTGGAAACTCTCAGTCTCTCTCGAGAGAGTTCACATAGGCAGGATGTATCTTCCACCTCTCCTGAGGGATGCGTCTTTCATAAGCATCCCTCAGGAGAGGTGGAACATAGATCCTACCCATGTGAACTCTCAAGAGAGACTGAGAGTTTCCAGCCTGGCTTATCAACAGCCAATCAGGAGCGTCGTAAGGGACTGGCCTAGACATCAAATGCACGGTTGATGTGAATCTACTATTGCTCCCACAGATGAACATTTGTACGAAAAGGGGGCCATGAGAGAGAAAAATATTTATAATACGAACAAAAAAATATGTAAAATACAACCAGAAACTGCAATATAATTCAGAAAAAAAAAAACGTAACTCTTGACGGCGTCTTATAGACTGACAGCCTCTCTTGTGTCGATAAAACTGCTAAGAAACTGCTCTTCAGTCTGTCCGAAAAGGAACTCAAGAGCCTGTGGTATTTGGCAACGTATCAGAATGGGGATAACAGAGCTCTCCTAAGCGCGCAGCACACACACACATACACACCGGCCCTTGTGGCGTGGGAACTAAGGCAACCACTGAAATTCCTTTGACTAAACGCAGTCAAATGTATATAACCGCCCTGAAGACTGCAGAGATCCAGGGAAGATAACAATTCACCAATACGATAAAATGAGAGGGTATGGAGTGCACCCATGGCAAATAGCGAGACGTTCTAAATATACCTCGGGCCACAATTAAGAGCATCCGCAGACGGCAAAGTTCAGGTGCACTTGTCGTCGTATGCCAATCAATAACGCAATAGCAACAGGTAACTGTGAGCTCCACTTGACTGTAGAGGGGTTGGATATTGAAGCTGGGGCTGTATTAAGGTTGGGCGAACGCAACAAACATCAATCTCAAATGATTAACCAGGGGATGCCCATCTTTCTGAAATATTCTTTCCGCCTCGAGTTCCTCAACCGCGCCGTTCTCTCCCAAACCAATTCTCCGCCAATTTACCGGTGGCCATTATCATAAACCAAACTTTACTTTCATAAACCAAACGCTTCTCTCGAACTTTCACTTAAACCTTCGATTATTTATGCCTTGCTATTTCACTGGGTTTGTTGGGGATTTATGCCGAACAGAATTATTTTCTCCGCGGGGACCCGCGCTGTGGATTGGTTTTGTTCGTATTTCACCCACAGTTCAGGTTTCACATATTTCGACTCCTCTAAATCCTCTTTATCAAGTTAGATTCCTCTTCAAGTGAGAGAAACTTCATGTATATGTAAATCAATTAACTTCAAAGTAATACTTTCATTCGTTCCTTTCCGCGTGGAATTGTTGTCGATTGTAGAACATGTAAGTCTACCATCCCCACGACCGGGGAGAAAAACAAAGAAAACGGAAACAGGGCCGGTTTTCCAAACGTGGACAGTTTAGAAAAATTAATTCCCCGGCCTGTTTCCACTGAGTAAATGTGGAGAAATGGAGGAGGACGAGGAGGGGTTGGAGGAGGAGGAGGAGGGGAGGACAAGGAGAGGAGGAAGGGGGACGAACCCTTGAGCTCAACAGATATCAGGGAAATACGATTGTGAATTTTCTTTGTTGTCCAACCCAAGGTAAAGAGTGAACCGAAATTGACGAAATCACTCGAAGCAGAAAACGCGCGCGCATTAGACTTCAAATATTAATTTGTTCTCTTTACCGTTTTCTTCTGCTTTAACATTTTTGCTTCACGAAGCTCTTCAAACATCAAGAAATCAATGGCACGCACTTCGAACCGACGCCAGTCAGTGACAATGTCATCTATCTATAAATGTATCTATCTAAGTAAAGATGTTTGAGTAAACTTTAAACATTTTTGTTCCCCAAGGTTTTCTAAAAGCCCGCCAAGATTAATTATGCACTCGGTCCGGGGCCGGAGTTCAGGTAAATGAGGCTTAAACGGACTTTACGACATTGCCCCCGTCTTAAAAAAAAAAAAAAAAAAAAAAAACAAAGATATAAAAGCGTTGAAGAAACTGGCATCAGAGCCTCTGAAAGGATCTGGTTAGCCTTCAATCTTGCGATCAAAACAAAAGGCCGTTCAAATTAGTTCTCAATCCCTTGTATCATGATGGCTCTCAGGCCCTTCTGTGACCCGCTGCCCGCTTACACCTGACCGCCAAGGACTATGGACGGATTCACTAATGATTTTTTTTTTTTTTAATCTTTATAAACGAGACATCCCTCCGGGCAAGTTTATATACGTACTTTCATTTCAGTTATCCTCCTGGATGCAGCCTTTGGAACCTCGAAATCTCGAGTAAGACTTAATTCATTTCAACTTTTCAAAAGCCTCAGCATTTTATGAATGAGGGACTCCCCTCCCCCTCCCCCCTCCCACCCCCAGCCCCCGACCTTTTCACCTTGTATGTCAAAAAGACTTCTTTTCCTTTCTTTTATTTAATTAGAATTCTGGGAGGGAAGTGATGACGTCATACATAGGAATAGGTCAACTTACTCTGGCGTCAATTTTGTTTTACCAGTTTTTTTTTATTTCCAACAAATGATATTCTCGGAGACATCCCAATTAATTTGCTTGATTGATTTATTAATTCTTCCTGGCGTCGCAACGACGAGGTTATTGACGCCGCGTCCCAATTAAGGTGCATTGTTTATTTGGAATTGACTTTTCTTTTCCAGCTGTGTCAAATATTTGTTTGTTCCATTTTAATCATTGTTCCCTTCCCTTTTTCATAATAGGTCATAAAACAAGACACACAGGCATATATATATATATATATATATATATATATATATATATATATATATATATATATGATATATATATATATATATATATATATATATATATATATTATATATATATATGTATATGTATAATATAATAATATATATTATAGATTAATATATATATATGTATGTAGGTATGTATATGTATGTTTATATATATATATATTTGTGTGTGTGTGTGTGTGTGTGTGTTAACAGGACCTCATTGAAACTGGATGGTATCTAGCGGAGATATTTATTTTTTAAAAAATTGGGGGGTCGGGGCGGGTATTGATTACAAGCTTTCCTGGGCTAACAATAACCTCATTGTCAAATCAGCTACCATCCAGCTTCAACGAGGTCCTGTTAGTGATTGCATTAATGCACATAACAATTGCGTAAGTGATAAAGTTAATATATATATATATATAGTATATATCTATATATATATATATATAATATTATACACACATATATATGTGAACAAGAAAGGGCAAAGGTATAGTTCCTATCTAGTTCATCCTACGGCTGAATCAAGTACAAACTCGAGCATGTAAACCTTCAGCAACTAGAGCTGTCAATTCACGTTTCCCTTCCATGAAATCTCTTGCTTCCTGCCATTTTTAGGCCCTTGCTTTCCAATGCTGCTTTCCAGTGCACCTACGACACCATCTACTAAACACTTCCTTCACTTCCTCTCTAAACTAACCTATAATCCTCAGTTCTCTCCACATGACCAAATCACCTCAGTGACGGTGGGTCTACTACCTACTCTATGCCAACCTTACTGTCACTTACTATGTATATCCACATTCCTTGACTTTCAGTCCTTACTACTTCACTTATGCTATGCAAAACTATTCATCTCTGTTATTTCTAATTTTGTGCTTTTCATAATGTTATGTATCCACACTTCAATCCCATACAGGAGCGTTGGCACAACAATCTCTTCAAACAATACACTATCTTCCATGCATACTTTTCTCTGTTACATGCACCCTCCTGCCTTACTTGCTTTGTCAGTTCTGTAATTCTGCGAATAAACTCTCTCATCCTGCTAACTACCGTTGCAATCACTCCAAATCACCTTTACAAAACAACTGCCACCATTTCATCACCAGTCACATTAACATTCACTGCTATCTCTGGTGTCTCTGTTTTCCGCCATTTTTATACGCTCTTGCTCACATTAACTGGTGATTTCCTCCCCCCACCTCTTTAATTATTATAGGTTTCACTGGTCTCTGCTATTTTTTTCTTTTTTGTTCACTGTCCTTAATCAACACAGTTTAATCCCCCAGCTTTAGTCACTCTGTTCTTGATTATCCCTCACCCATGCAATTATATTCCTGTCCTCTCTCTGAATTCTTGCATCAGTCCATCCAAAAGGATATTAAAAATCACTGCTGGCTGCATACTACCCCCTGACCTCAGGCCTGCTTTCAAATCGACGCCATATTTTGCTCTCCAACTGATTCCTTTATTTCTTGACTTTCACTTCAACTATACTCTGTTTTTTTTCCATCTGTCCATCCGCCTGTGTTTGCGCATGGTAACACTGCGTCCCGTGCTTTTAATAATATCCTATTTCGAATATTAACGGTGTAGTTCTCATACAGTAAATTATTAAACCACTTTTCAGTGGCAAATGTACACCAAATATCCTTTTTATTTACCTAAAACTTACACATAGCGTAACTATTTAAAGCCCGAGACGCAGTGTTACCATGCGAAAACACCACAGGCGGATGGACAGATGGAAAAAAACAGAGTATAGATAGTGATCAGATATACCTTCAGCAACTCTTTCTTATCGCCGCGTCCTTCACCTCGCTCTTCAGTGTTCTCTAGTCTAGTAGCATCTAAAGAGCTTTTCTTTAATATTTCCTCATTCCCAAGAATACTAATGAAAGTGCTTCTTTGACAACTATATGCATTCTAATCAGTCAAGCCCATTAGAGCCTCATTCATTCCAAGAGCTCAATACCTACCAACTATGTCATCTCTGTTACTCAGCCAAGTAACTGAACCAACAGGAACAATCATCCGTTTTCATATTCCAAGTTCAGCTGACCACAGACCCAAACTCTCCCTCAGAGACTCCATTTCTCTCTCATCTTCTCCCAAACTTGGACAACAGACCTCTTGTCATTATGCACCTCTCAGCCACCCCCAATACCAGTAGATGCAATTAGGAGGGTGCAAATAATGAGAGCAATTATATGTTAGGTGGCAGAAGTGAAACATGTGTTAGAATATGTAGATGGTTGAGTGAGTAGTTTGGGGTGAAAGTAGGTCTCGCCCATTTCTGTTTAATATCACTACAGAGGAAGGGATATCTCATGGAAAGAATCAGATCTACTTTCAGCCACCTTCAGTTGCTAAACAAGAAATGGAATCTTGTATAGAGTGTGGAACAGACGATGTTCGCAGATGATCCAGACTTCATTGAGGATAGTGTAGAGATACTGCGAAGACTACTGAAAGAGTTTGAGATTGCTTGAATTAAGTCATGGGCTCGCAACCTCATTCCAAGAAAGCTTGTGGTTGTAAATAATGACAGAAATAGTATATAACTGTAATGAAAGTAGTGACTCGGTTGTTAGTAGAATGCTGTGGGTTGCAGGCAGATGATATAGTCTCATCGGGAATAGTGTAGAGATAATGCAAGGATTAGTGAAAGAGTTTGAAACTGCTTGCAAGAGTATAAAGATGGAAATGAAAATGCAAAAAAAATAACGGTATGTTCAATTGCAAGCTCGACAATGGAACGATGAATGCTAAGATCTGCATTGGCTGAAAAGAAGCGTTAGATTTATATAAGTATTTTGGAATATAAGCGATGGATAATGACACGATAAACCACAGAATAGGTGAAGCAAGCAAAAAGGCAACAGGGTGTATACAAAAAAATTGGAAAAACAAAGAACGACTGTGAAAAACTGAAGTTGAAATGTTTGAAAGGATTGTTGAGCCACAACTCCTTTATGGGAAAGAAGTTGTAAATAGGTTAGCGTATGTGAACAGATGGATCAGTGTGGTCAAGTGGAGAGAATAAAGGACGATAGTCTAGTGAAAAATACTTTGGATTCACAAGCGTCTGGAGGGATGAGGAAATGAGGTCATAAAAGTACTATAGATAAATATATATATATATATATATATATATATATAATATATGCACATGTATGTATGTATGTATATGTGTGTGTGTGTGTGTGTGTAATTGTAATAACCACGATGCCCTCTTAACATCTCAGATTCATTGCTCTTTTTTGGAACGCTTGTTACAACAAAGCCTTGAGATGCAACTTTCAAAGAAATATGAAGAAATCATATATATATATATATATATATATATCAGTTATATAATATATATACTATATATATATATATATATAATATATAGATATATATAATATATAATAAATATTATCCATATATGTATAGTATATTAATTATTAAATACAAATGTGGGTAATAATATATATATATATATATATAATATATATATATATATAATATATATATATATATATACTTTATATATATATATATGTGTGTGTGTGTGTGTGTGTGTATATATATATATATATATATATATATATATATATATATATATATATATATATATATATTATACCATCTCTCTCACTAAAAAACCGACACCATAAAATGTCCAAGAGATCAACTAGGCAGACCCAGGAGAGGTCACCAGGACCCAAATTTCATATTCCCTAAACTCCATACAACAAATCGGTCAAAGTGGCCTGGTGGAGTTTCAACAAATTACTTAGGCTGATATACTTTTTTATAACTTCAAATATCTATATAAACAATACTGATAATTCAAGAATAAAGCCAAAAGTGTAATATAAATAAATTTTGAATATAAAACCCATACGATTTCAAAGGGGTCTAAAAAATACAAGTCTGAACTTACCTAAGAAATATATAAAGTGAAACATTGCTTCTGTCTTTGGGGACTGAGTCGTTCTGACAAAAAAAAAATATGACGTTTTTTCTCAAAATTCAGACTTTTATCAAAGTTTTCTGATACCTGAAGAGTCTCCTTTCACTTATCATGAAGTTTTATTTGTACACAGTCAGTCATAAAATTATTTTCTTACACTTTCATCGAACAGTTTTTTTAAATAGATTTTTAAATTAGGGGTAATATTAATGTTCAGGGTTTATCTACGTGCTCCAAGTTTGCCACGGGACGACAATAACAGAAAACTTTGCCAAGATAATATTACGATATTCAAGTCAGTTCGTTTTCATGTATGCAATGTTTATAATGTCATTTCCCCCCCAACTGTTCGAAACGCCTGGAAGTTAAGGAAATGAAGCTGCCCTAACGAACGACATCGAGAAGGCGAAACTTCCTGTTATCTTAACGAAGTTGCCTTCGAGCGGAATTCAAAACAGTTGTTAGTTAGCGAAATTAGCACCATTTGAAAATTTTAACAAATCTCGCAAGAGTTCAAGCGACGAAAACGCTCCCGAAACGCGAGTGACCAGCGAGCGAGCGTTACGCGTTGACGCGTTCGCCGTCAACTTCCAACAAAGACGCTCCGTGGCTCCGCGGACGACGAGAACGCGCCACTGGCGTATTCACCGACACTTCCAGTACTGATTCCAGAGCCAGCGAGCCGTTCCAGCCCCACGATTCATGGATGCCTAACCGACATCCACCCCCTCCCCTCTCCTCCCCCCCTCCCCTCATTCCAAACATCTCAGCTTCACGAGAACTCAGTGCAAGTGGCAGCTGTGTCGGTACCGACTAAGGGGAGGGAGAGGGGAAGGGGTGGGCGGGGAGGGGGGGGGGGGAGTGCGCATGTGCGGCATTGAGCTGCTTGCTAGTGCTGCTGCTCCTCTCTCTCTCTCTCTCTCTCTCTCTCTCTCTCTCTCTCTCTGTGCGAGTGTGTACTTTTGTGCGTTTCCGTTATCTCTCCAGATGTCAAGTATACAACTTATAAGGTGTTGACAAACAGACAGAATTATAAAAAAAAGGGAAGAATATTTGCTTTCAAGCAAAAAATCTAATGATACTGTAATAAGCATCATATTACCTCTCTCTCTCTCTCTCTCTCTTCTCTCTCTCTCTCTCTCTCTCTCTCCTAGAATGCAACAGTACAAATGAGTCTGTCACCGAGTGTCGACGATAAGTAAAAAGTGCCATGGCTTTAAACGACATGAAAGAATTGCACCATTGGAAAACTACAACTTAAGATCTGGAAAAAGAAAGAAAAACTATCCTCTCTCTCACTCTCTCTCTCTCTCTCTCTCTCTCTCTCTCTCTCTCTCTGAGACTCAGAGAGTCAGTTGCCGAGTGAAGGGAGTCGTCAGTGAGTATTCGCTCACAATGAAGGACCGATCATCATCGTCCGCTTAGCTACTGACAGTTGCAGTCCGACGCATTTCCAGTTGCGTTCATCCGCTCCCTGAAAGCGAATGCCGCTTGCGTGCTTGCGTGAGGGCGGATGCAACGAGGGAGAGAGAGAGAGAGAGAGAGAGTTTTTCTTTCAACTTGTAGTTTTCCGATGATGCAATTCTTTCGTGTCATTTTTGGCCATGGCACTCTTTACTTGTCGTCGACACTCGGTGACAGACTCATTTGTACTGTTGGCACTCAAGAGAGAGAGAGAGAGAGAGAGGTTCCAGTCGCGCTCTTTTTCTTCATAATGACTATCACTATTTAATATTATTCTATTTACTACTGCAAGCTTTCTTGGAATGAGTTTGCGAGCCCATGACCTGATCCCGGGTGGTTGCAACCCATTACAATGTCACTACTTAGGTCAATCTGTAACCCAAGCTCCATTTTCAAGAAACAGACGCAAGCCGCTCCCCCCTGTGGGGGATTGACCCCGCGTGGTCATGCTGATGAGGAGAAAGGCTGGGGCTATCCTCCTCCTCCTCCTCCTCCTCCTTTTTCCTACCCTTTCTCCTCCACAATTTCCGTGGATAATTCAACTGCAATTAAAAATCAATTTAGGGGAATTATTTTCAAAGGGGTTTGCGCTTTTATAAGGAAATCCTCAATTGGCTTACTCCTTTAAAAGGGAATTCTTAACTGGCCTACTCCTTTAAATGGGAATCCTTAATTGGCTTACTACTTTAAAATATAATTTTCAATTGGCTTACTCCTTTAAAAGGGAATCCTTAATTGCTTTACTCTTTTAAAAGGGAATGCTTATTTGGCTTATGATTTAAAAAGGTCTCCCTGATTGGCTTATCATTTACAAGGGAATCCTTAATTGGTTTACTCCTTTAAAGGCGAATTCTCAACTGACTTTTAAAAAGGGAATTCTCAATCAGCTGAATCCTTTTCAAAGGTGATTCTCAGTTTAATTGGCTTCCTCCTTTAAAATGGAACCTTTAATTGGCAGATTCCTTTACCATCGCAAATTCATTTGCATTTTTTTTCATCGTTGATGCTCTCGCCATGATGATGCTTTTTTCTTGGGGGGGTAGGGGGGTTGCAGACTTCAGGAGGCTGAAATGACTTGATTATGAACTCCTCGGGAAATCCCTTCTGATCCGTGATGGGATTAACCCGGGATTACCACGGGATTACTCGCTATGGCAATAACGCTGAGGTTTCCACTACATCCTTCTTCGTTTCGTTTGCTCTTCGCTTTCATAATGACTGAGATATCCTCTCTCTCTCTCTCTTTTCGTAGTAGTAGTAGTAGTAGTAGTAGTAGTAGTAGCAGTAGTAGTAGTAGTAGCAGTAGCGAAGTTATTCCACTTCAACACCAAAAAGCTAAAACATCAATGAACATTTTTTGATCCCCTCAAACGAAGCCTTTTTTTTATCTCCTCTTTCTTTTTCTAAATGGAAGTCTCTCTCTCTCTCTCTCTCTCTCTCTCTCTCTCTCTCTCTCTCTCTCTCTCTCTCTCTCTCTCTCTCTCTCTCTCTCTCGTAACAGCGAACTTATTCCACTCGACGCCCAAAGCTAAATTATCAATGAACTTTCTCTGATCCCTCAAACGATGCACTATTTTTTCCTCTTACTTATTGTAAATGGAACTCTCTCTCTCTCTCTCTCTCTCTCTCTCTCTCTCTCTCTCTCTCTCTCTTTGTAGTTCATCGGGGTAACGATACACGAATTGGCATTTAAAGACTGATGGACTGATACGCCCTCCTCTTTAGCATAATAAAATTGACCGATTGGAGTGTGGAAGTATTTGAAATGTAAATCATTTGGATCTGAACGAAATACAAAAAAATGAATATTAATCTTGACGAATTACAAAGACTCTCGCTCGCGCTCGATTGATACCAGCTTTGTAACGATGTTCACACATCATTCATACCAGTGTTTCAAGTTGAAAATATTCCATTTTATATTAGATCTGGTAAGTCATATGAGTTTCTTTAACATAACTGAATGTGCTAGTTGATGTTTGCATTATATACTTTCCGAGATTTTTCCAGATACGATAGTTACCTTCCTCATCTTGGCACCCTGAGAAGAAGCGACATCTAGACAACTGCAATTCTGATTTAAAATAGCCTATATTTGATAACTTGTTCAGCCATCTTTATTTTACAGAAAAAAAGTGGAAAAATCTGTCTCTCCAAAGTCAGTGCATACTACTTATTTGCAGATAATCCAGCTTTAGATAGAAGGGCCATCATGTTCTTTCATTCGTTCTGGCTGATTGATGTTAGTCCTGTCAAGTCTGGGAGGGATCTCTCTCTCTCTCTCTCTCTCTCTCTCTCTCTCTCTCTCTCTCTCTCTCTTTCAGATTATTCAAATACTAACACGGAACGATAAAAATATCATTGGTACCTAAAGGCCAAATTCGAAAAGTAAAAACAGTGCAAAATGAACGAAAACTTTTTAAAAATAATAATAAAACAGCAAAGGAGTAAATAGTATGTGCCTGTCATGATACATGCACATAATTACTTTTTTTAAACAGTGAAAGATATCGAATATATTCTCTAAACCTAATAAAAAATGTATCAGTTTTCATAGCGAATAAAAAATCTGTAGTCAAGGTCACTGTGACGTCACAGCATCCTCAAGACAAAATAGACGATGGCGCTTAGCAAAGCGAGTAGCATGCACTAATTCTTGAAGAGCTGGCTATTTTAGCATATACGCATCCTCCTGCGTCGATTCTTTACAATTTCAGAGTTTATAACTCATCACAAATAGGCTATACGTTTAGTAAGTAATTCTAAAACCCGCTAATTTTGTTTATAACGCATTCATAACATGTTTTAAATAACAAGTATAATATCTTAGTTTTACCAGACCACGGAGCTGATTTTAACAGCTCTCCTAGGGCTGGCCCGAAGGATTACATATTCTTACCTGGCTAGGAACCAATTGGTCTCCTAGCAACGGGACCTACAGTTTATTGTGGGATCCGAACCACATTATATCGAGAAATGAATTTCTATCACCAGGAATAAATGACATGTTTTGAACTCTTATGTTAACATGAGATAGGAATTTTATAACCTTGCCAGCTATACATACATATATATATATATATATATATATATATATATATATATATATATATATATATATATATATATATATATATATATGTATATAAAATTTGGGCCCTCTATCCACGAAATGTTACTCTCCTTGTAAATTGAAGGCATTTCCTCTACCCCCCCCCCCCGCTCCCCCTACCCCTCTTCCTCAGCCCCCCCCCTCCCCCATTCCAGAGGCAGTTCTCAAGTTGCCTTAGTTTCTCAAGCCATTAGAGATTTTATTTGGATCTCAATTACTCCCCCATCCCCTCCCCCTTCCTCTCCCCCTCCCTTCTTCCTCGTCTCTTCAACCCAAATGGCTTCTTCAATCTAGTTGTGATGGGGATTCAATCACTCGCTCGTCCCCTTAAGGAAATCAATCCCCCACGAATGGGGACGTGATAGATATTGTAACCTCTCTCTCTCTCTCTCGGGCCTTTTTGTGTTAATTGGGTTTTTATCATTTTTTTTCTTTGTTTTGTATCAGCTAATAAGAAGTCTGCTTTATTTGTACGTATGTGCGCACAAATGTGTGTATGTATATACAATATATAATACTATATAACACGCACACATACATATATATATGTGTGTGTATTGTATATATATATATATATATAATATATACATATATATATATATATATATATATATATATATATATATATATATGTATATATATATATATATACATATATATAAGGATGAGAAATCACTGAAATTACAATATAATCAGTTGTTTTATAAAATCTTCAGTAAAATTGCCAACAAAACATAAAACGAACAGCATATACAAACAAAATAATTAATCACAACAATACGAACAAAAACGAAAAACAAACGCAAAAGCTAAAAATAAGATTAAAAAGTAAACAAACTATACCACACCCAAAGTAAAATGGCTAACGGCCCACTAGTGTATATACCTGCTATGAAATCACACGATAGCTATACAGTTAAATACCGGACGAGTTGTTGTTCAATTCCGGCTTCATCCTCTTCATAACCAGCGACTCTGAAATTAAAAGGCCCAGTCTATTTGAACAAAACGACAGTACTATTGTGATTAGTTTTTTTTTAGTTCGTATTTGCCGTTCGCGTAATGTTTTGCTAACATTTTTACTGAAGATTTTAGTCAGACAATTCATTTCACTGTAATTTCGGTGATTTCTCACCCTTGTTAATTTTCGAAAGCTCTAATATATCAAGTAAAGAATGTTCTTCCTGGTCTTGGCAATATTATGTTCATTAAAGCTATAACCTATGTATCTCTATATAATATACATATAATATAATATATATTATATATAAATATTATTATAGATATGATATATATAACATATATATTATATATATATATATTATTATTATTTATATATATATATTTAATTATATATATAATATATATATATTATATATTAATATAATATTATATATATTATACTATATATATATATATATATATATAGATAATATATATGATATATCATATATATATATATATATATATATATATATATATATATATACACGCACATACATACAATACAAAGTGCGTCATGAAATAAAGTAGACTTCCTATTATCGGATTCGAAAATTAAAAAAAAAAAAAAAAAAACGCACTAATAAAAACCTCCCAATTAGAACAAAAAGGCCCGAGAGAGAGAGAGAGAGAGAGAGAGAGAGAGAGAGAGAGAGAGAGGAAGCAAACGGCCCAACGCTTCCGCCAGGAGAGAAAAAGTTCCGGTGGTCGGAAGTCTAACAGAACTATAATACCGATTCCCGACAGGGGGAGGTCACACAATCTACCGCATCCCCCTTTCCTGGGGTGATTGATTCCCTTAAGGGCATAAGCGAGTGATTGAAGAAGGAGAGCCTTTTGGGTTGAAGAGACGAGAAGGGGCCTGGGCAGGGGGAAGAGTGGGGTAGGTGAGAGAGGAGGGGGGGGGAGGACTATAGCGTCGAGGCCTTTTGATGGAATCCAGTTCCAAATAAAATCTCTAAACGGTTTGGAAGCTGAGTCAACCTGAGAATTGGCTCCGAATGGGCATGGAGGAGGAGGAGGAGGAGGAGGTGGGGCTTCCAAACACCGGTGGAAAAGTCGTGTTTGCTCAGGAGCCTTTTGGAGCATTATGTTCGGGGAGTATGACATGCGATGAATATTCTTGTTGAGGTAAGGGATATTAGTTTCGATCACGGGGATATTTTTATTGGCATACTTTTTTTGAGGTAAGGGGAATTAATCATCACAATAACTGGAATATTTTTATTGAGGTTAGGGGAACATTACAATAAGAGGGATATTTTTTATTGAAGTTAGGGGAACACTGTAATAACAGGGATATTTCTATTAAGGTTAGGAGAACATTGCCATAACAGGGATATTTTATCGACGTTAGGAGAACACTACAATAACATGGATATTTTTATCGAGGTTAGGGGAACATTGCCATAAAAGGGATATTTTTATTGAGGTTAGGGGAACATTACGATAACAGGGATATTTTTTACTGAGGTTAAGAGAAAACATTACAATAACAGTGATTTTTTTATTGAGATTAGGGGAACATTGCAATACCAGGGATATTTTTATTGAGGATTGGGGGAAAAACATTACAATAACCGGGATATTTTTATTAAGACTTGCCCCGTATTCCTTGCTCAAAGATAATGAAAATACGCGATGCTTACATAAACTCATTTTGATCCGACTGGTAGTATTAGTCTCCCATTAGTCATGGAAAACAACTACATTAAACGAAGCATCACAAATATCCGATTGGATCTCCGTTTAAACTAACGGTACTTCTGCTGATACCTTTCTCATATTAGAGCCTTCTGGAACTCCTGGAAGTGTCCTTAACATTTTATGCTTTAATTCTAAGCTTTTCTACTTTAGATCTATAATAATTTCGGGCACGAAAATAAGCATAACAAATATCCAATGCAATTCTTTCATCTCGGTATAAACTAACGATACTTCTGCTGATATCTTTCCTATGTTAGTTTTTTTTTAACTAGTGGAGCCATCTATTGCCGTCTGGCACCTGCGTAGCTTTCGTCACAAACGTGTTTATTCTTTTTCTTCTTCTTTCTACCTTAGATCTATAAGAATTTCGGGCACGAAAATAAGCATAACAAATATCCAATGCAATTCTTGCATCTCGGTATAAACTAACGACACTTCTGCGGATATCTTTCCAATGTTAGAGTTTTTTCTAACTACTGGAGCCACCTAGCACCGTCTGGCATTTGCGTGGCTTTCGTCACAAACGTGTTTATTCTTCCTCTTCTTTCTACCTTAGATCTATAATAATTTCGGGCACGAAAATAAGCGTAACAAATACCCAACGTATGTAATTCTTGCATCTCTGTATAATCTAACGATACTTCTGCGGTTATCTTTCCGATGTTAGTTTTTTTAGTACTGGAGCCATCTAGCACCGTCTGGCACCTGCGTGGCTTTCGTCACAAACGTTTTTATTCTTTTTCTTCTTCTTCTTTCTACCTTAGATCTATAATAATTTCGGGCACGAAAATAAGCGTAACAAATATCCAACGTATGTAATTCTTGCATCTCGGTATAAACCAACGATACTTCTGCGGATATCTTTCCAATGTTAGAGTTTTTTTGTGACTACTGGAGCCATCTAGCACCGTCTGGCATCTGCGTGGCTTTCGTCACAAACGTGTTTATTCTTCCTCTTCTTTCTACCTTAGATCTATAATAATTTCATGCACGAAAATAAGCGTAACAAATATCCAAAGTATGTAATTCTTGCATCTCTGTATAAACTAACGATACTTCTGCGGTTATCTTTCCGATGTTAGTTTTTTTAGCACTGGAGCCATCTAGCACCGTCTGGCACCTGTGTGGCTTTCGTCACAAACGTTTTTATTCTTTTTCTTCTTCTTATTCTTCTTTCTACCTTAGATCTATAATAATTTCGGGCACAAAAATAAGCGTAACAAATATCCAACGTATGTAATTCTTGCATCTCGGTATAAACCAACGATACTTCTGCGGATATCATTCCAATGTTAGTTTTTTTTTTAACTAGTGGAGCCATCTAGCACCGTCTGGCACCTGCGTGGCTTTCGTCACAAACGTGTTTATTCTTCTTCTTCTTCTTCTTCGAAGTTCAAACTTTGTCGAAACCTGCGCCTCGTATTTATCGAGTTCAGTTTATTTGCTCTTTTCCTCTCGCCGTTCGGGCGCAGCGCGCCCTTTCACAGCTGATGTAAATTGATGTTGATGGATATGTTTGCTTCCTCAGATGCCTCGTGTGTGTGTCTCTCTCTCTCTCTCTTTCTCCCTATTTGTATTTCGTGCTCCTTTCGAGATTAGTAGATTAACTCCGAGTCGATTGGCAGCGTCGACTCCCATCGATAGGTTTATTGATACTTGTAATCGACACGTGTCGGAGTTATTCAGATTCGAAATTTAATTGTACAGCGGTTAGTGTCGTGGTATGCCACTCAGATGTGGCGGGTTCGCGTCTTCCCCAGGCCAATGAAACACCCCTGGCTCTGTGTCATGATCAGTTACCGCTGCAGTGTTGGGAGGTCTTTAGCGGTGGGAGATTGAAACTTACATGACCTGGAAGCTTGCATTTCGAGTCAGTGGCCCCTTTGGTGCTCTTCTTGTTCCGTTTGGATAGGTGTCATGTACTCTAATAATAATAATAATAATAATAATAATATACATAAGGGCAAAGTAACAAGGACTGAAGGGATAAAGCTACCAGATGGGAGCAACATCAAACACATAGATGAGACGGGATACAAATACCTGGGAATAATGGAAGGAGGGGATATAAAACACAAAGAGATGAAGGACACGATCAGGAAAGAATATATGCATAGACTCAAGGCGATACTCAAGTCAAAACTCAACGCCGGAAATATGATAAAAGCCATAAACACATGGGCAGTGCCAGTAATCAGATACAGCGCAGGAATAGTGGAATAGACGAAGGCAGCACTCCGCAGCATAGACCAGAAAACTAGGAAACATATGACAATACACAAAGCACTACACCCAAGAGCAAATACGGACAGACTATACATAACACGAAAGGAAGGAAGGAGAGGACTACTAAGTATAGAGGATTGCGTCAACATCGAGAACAGAGCACTGGGCAATATCTGAAAACCAGTGAAGACGAGTGGCTAAAGAGTGCATGGGAAGAAGGACTGATAAAAGTAGACGAAGACCTAGAATTATACAGAGACAGGATAATAACAAACAGAACAGAGGGCTGGCACAACAAACCAATGCACGGACAATACATGAGACAGACTAAAGAACTAGCCAGCGATGAAACATGGCAATAGCTACCGAGGGGAGAGCTCAAGAAGGAAACTGAAGAAATTATAACAGCGGCACAAGATCAGGCCGTAAGAACCAGATATGTTCAAAGAAAGATAGATGGAAATAGCATCTCTCCCATATGTACGAAGTGCAGTACGAAAAATGTAACCATAAACCACATAGTAAGCGAATATCCAGCATTTGCACAGAACCAGTACAAGAAGAGGCATGATTCAGTGGCAAAAGCCCTCCCTCCACTGGAGCCTGTGCTAAGAAACATCAGCTACCTTGCAGCAATAAGTGGTACGAGCACCAACCTGAAGGAGTGATAAAAAACGATCAGGCAAAGATCCTCTGGGACTATGGTATCAGAACAGATAGGGTGATACATGCAAATAGACCAGACGTGACGTTGATTGACAAAGTCAAGAAGAATGTATCACTCATTGATGTCGCGATACCATGGGACACCAGAGTTGAAGAGAAAGAGAGGGAAAAAGTGGATAAGTATCAAGACCTGAAAATCGAAATAAGAAGGATATGGGATATGCCAGTGGAAATCGTACCCATAATCATAGGAACACTAGACACGATCCCAAGATCCCTGAAAAGGAATCTGGAAAAACTAGAGGCTGAAGCAGCTCCAGGACTCATGCAGAAGAATGTGATCCTAGAAACGGCGCACATAGTAAGAAAAGTGATGGACTCCTAAGGAGGCAGGATGCAACCCGGAACCCCACACTACAAATAAATACCACCCAGTCGAATTGGAGGACTGTGATAGACCAAAAAAAAATATATTATTATTAAGAAAATTGTACACATTACTCTCTACTTATAAAGAATTATTATTATTATTAATATTATTATTATTATATATTACGTTACATTGCAAAAGGCTTAGAATGCAATTACCTTCACCTGAGAAACAAATCGGTAAGCACTAAAAACTCAAGTGAAACCAATACACTGACTACTATAAAAATCAGCAACGGAAATTGGAAAACCTAACGCCACGGTGTTAAAACCAATAAAGCAGCGATGCCGCTACTTTAATTAAATCTGTAAAACTCCTCTAGATCTAAATCCCTGGACTGTGCAATGTTTTCAATCTAAAAATTAATATTAATTTCAGTCTTGACAGGTTTGTGCAATAGGAAGATCAATTGCATTTTATGTTTGTATGTATTTTACGTATATATATTATATATATATATATATATATATAATATATATTATATATATATATATATATATTATATATAGATATATACTATATATCATATATATGTCCATATATGATAATATATATATTATATATATATATATATATATATATATATATATATATATACACATATACTACATATATATAAATATATATATATATATACATACACATATACATATATATATATATATATATATATATATATATATATATATATATATAATAACATGTTAACATAAAACAAAATAAGAGCTGATTACAAGATGCAATAGTTGAAAAAGTTAAAACAGTTTAATGGTAAACTTACAACTCACATACTACTTTAAATTACAAGCACACTTGACTGAAACCGAGAAAAATTGTTTTGTACTTCTAGTCTCAATTTAGTTAAGTGTAGATGTAATTTAAGTAGTATGTGAGTTGCAATTTTACCATTAAACTGTTGTAATTTTTTCTTTTTCACCATTGCATCTTGTAATCCGCTCGTGTATATGTGTATATATATATATATATATATATATATATATATATATATATATATATATATATATTCGTAAATATAAGCCACAAATATACTAGTTTACTATGCAATTCACTATACCTCCTTGAGAACAGGTAGCACCCGAGGGAAATCAGAACTGATAGCCATTACCTGCTTTATACAAAAGTGATATATAGAGTGACTGACCACTGACACTTATGTATGTAGTATGTGTGTAAAAAAAATATATGTATATATATATATAGTATATATGTATGTATGTATATATATACTATATATATATATATATATATATATATATATATAATCTTCAGTATTTACAGACAAACATTATGACTTGCACATATAAATCACAGCACCTTAAATCACTATTACGAAAAATGCAAACAACTCGCTTGTATACACTTCAAAATAATTATGAAACATGCATATCCGGCCTACAATCCCAAATCTAATACAATCAATGATTTCACTGTATTTTGTAATAAATAAAAAAAAAATATTAACAAACAGATTCAACTTGTTTTCCAGTCTAAAAACATAATATCAATTAGCGAGCTGACGAATACCTATTTTTTATTTTGGAGGGTGGAGAGCTGACGAATGTTTTTGTTTTCGGAGGGGGGAGGTATGTATAGGGGGGGTGTTATGGAGAAGGTTGGGGAGGGGGTTGGTTTAGTGAAAAATGAACAGGTTATTGCATATGAGATGTCCAATAACCTTTATGATAGTTTTCACGGATGAGAGATTTATTGCAGTGCTGAAGTCTATATTTGTTTTTTCGTATGTGTGACGGGGTGGGGGGTGGGGGTGTGGGGGGGTGGGGGGGACATATGTAGCCTATTTCCGTCGCTCTGTCGCTGATTTCTGTAACATATGTTGGGTAGTTTAATTGGTGAAGTTATAACTGAATTACCTAATTATCCAGAAAATGAGTTAAAATTAAATTACCTAATTATCTAGAAGGGGGAAATTCCTGTCATTAATTCAGAAATTAATTTTAACTGAATTATCTAATTATCCAGAAAAGTAGTTAAATTAAATTACCTAATTATCTAGATGGGGGAAATCGGCTGTCTGTTCATTAATTCAAAATTAATTTGAACTGAATTACCTAATTATCTAGATAAATGAGTTAAAAATACATTACCTAGTTATCTAGGAAAGGGAAATCAGCTGTTTTTTTCATTAATCCAGAAATTAATTATAACGGAATTACCTAATTATCCAGAAAATGAGTTAAAACTTAATTACCTAATTATCTACAAGGGGGAAATCCGCCGTCTTTTCATTAATTCAGAAATTAATTTTAACTGAATTACCTAATCATAAAAAAAATTGGTTAAAATTAAATTACCTAGTTACCTAGAATTGGGAAGTTCCTGTCTTTTCATTAATTCAGATAATTTGAAAATAATCCGTGGAACCCACTGATAATTTTAAAAATTCATTAAAATTTAATTGCCTAATTATCTAGAAGAGGAATTTGCTGTCTTTTCATCATGATGTTAATTATTTGGTTTGCAAATAATAATAATAATAATAATAATAATAATAATAATAATAATAATAATAATAATAATAATAATAATAATAATAATAATGTCTTACTGAAAGATATTGCTGCATCAACTGCATTTAACTTGTATATAAATAGTCTTTTCTATTTTTCTAATAATTGCTTTCTCTCTGCTATTACAACTGGCGAGTATTGCGCCGATATTACTCATCAGGAGGAGTAATTGACTCCTCCTCATGAGTAATATCGGCGCAATACTCGTCAGTTGTAATAGCAGAGAGAAAGCAATTACGTATTACAGCAACCAAAATAGAAGAAAAGACTATTTATAAGTTAAATGCAGCTGATGCAGCTATATCTTTCAATAAGACTTGTTTGAAAGAGTGTCTCCTTCCAAAATAATATAATATAATAATAAAAAATAATAATAATAATAATAATAATAATAATATAATAATAATAAATAATAATAATAATAATAATAATAATAATAATAATAATAATAATAAGGAATCAAGAAAAACTAGGAGGCTGAAGTAGCTCCAGGACTCATGCAGAAGAGTGTGATCCTAGAAACGGCACACATAGTAAGAAAAGTGATGGACTCCTAAGGAGGCAGGATGCAACCCGGAACCCCACACTATAAATACCACCCAGTCGAATTGGAGGACTGTGATAGAGTAAAAAAAAATTAATAATAAATATAATATAAATATAATAATTAAAATAAATAATAATAATAATAAATAATAATAATAATAATAAAAAAAATAATATAAATAATAATGATAATAAATAATAATAATAATAATAATATAATAATAAAATAATAATAATAATAAATAATAATATAATAAAATAATAATATAATATAATAATAATAAATAATAATAATAAGAGCAAATACGGACAGACTATACATAACACGAAAGGAAGGAGGGAGAGGACTACTAAGTGTAGAGGACTGCGTCAACATCGAGAACAACACGCACTGGCGGAAGATCTGCCAAAACCAGATGATGGACGAGTGGCTCAAGAGTGCATGGAAAGAAGGGACTAATAAAAAGTACACGAAGACCCAGAAATATACAGAGACAGGAGAATGACAGACAGAACAGAGGACTGACACAACAAACCAATGCACGACAATACATTGGGACAGACTAAAGACTAGCCAGCGATGACACATGGCAATGGCTACAGAGGGGAGAGCTAAGAGGAAACTGAAAGAAGATAATCAGCGGCACAAGATCAGCCCCTAAGAAACCAAAATATGTTCAAAAGAACGATAGACGGAAAAAATAACATCTCTCCCATATGTAGGAAAGTACAAATACGAAAAATGAAACCATAAACCACATAGCAAGCGAATGTCCGGCACTTGCACAGAACCAGTACAAAAAGAGGCATGATTCAGTAGCAAAAGCCCTCCACTGGAGCCTGTGCAAGAAAACATCAGCTACCTTGCAGTAATAAGTGGTACGAGCACCAACCTGAAGGAGTGATAGAAAACGATCAGGCAAAGATCCTCGGACTATGGTATCAGAACGGATAGGGTGATACGTGCAAACAGGACCAGACGTGACGTTGATTGACAAGGTCAAGAAGAAAGTATCACTCATTGATGTCGCGATACCATGGGACACCAGAGTTGAAGAGAAAGAGAGGGAAAAATTGGATAAGTATCAAGATCTGAAAATAGAAATAAGAAGGAATAGGGATATGCCAGTGGAAATCGTACCCATAATCATAGGAGCACTAGGCACGATCCCAAAATCCCTGAAAAGGAATCTAGAAAAACTAGAGGCTGAAGTAGCTCCAGGACTCCTGCAGAAGAGTGTGATCCTAGAAACGGCACACATAGTAAGAAGAGTGATGGACTCCTAAGGAGGCAGGATGCAACCCGGAACCCCACACTATAAATACCACCCAGTCGAATTGGAGGACTGTGATAGAGCAAAAAAAAAAAAAAAAAAAATAATAAAATAATAATAATAAAAAAAACATAATAATAAAATGAATAATAATAATAATAATAATAATAATAATAATAATAATAACTAATAATAAAATAATAAAAATAATAATATAATAATAATAATAATAATAATAATAATAATATAATAATAATAATAAAATAATAAGAGCAAATACGGACAGATATACATAACACGTAAATGGAAGGAGGGAGAGGACTACTAAGTGTAGAGGACTGCGTCAACATCGAGAACACAGCACTGGGCAATATCTGAAAACCAGTGATGACGAGTGGCTCAAGAGTGCATGGGAAGAAGGACTAATAAAAGTACACGAAGACCCGAAATATACAGAGACAGGAGAATGACAGACAGAACAGAGACTGACACAACAAACCAATGCACGGACAATACATGGGACAGACTAAAGACCTAGCCAGCGATGACACATGGCAATGGCTACAGAGAGAGCTAAAGAAGGAAACTGAAGGAATGATAACAGCGGCACAAGATCAGCCCTAAGAACCAGATATGTTCAAAGAACGATAGACGGAAATAACATCTCTCCCATATGTAGGAAGTACAATACGAAAAATGAAACCATAAACCACATAGCAAGCGAATGTCCGGCACTTGCACAGAACCAGTACAAAAAGAGGCATGATTCAGTGGCAAAAGCCCCTCCCCCACTGGAGCCTGTGCAAGAAACATCAGTTACCTTGCAGTAATAAGTGGTACGAGCACCAACCAGAGGAGTGATAGAAAACGATCAGGCAAAGATCCTCTGGGACTATGGTATCAGAACAGATAGGGTGATACGTGCAAATAGACCCAGACGTGACGTTGATTGACAAAGTCAAGAAGAAAGCATCACTCATTGATGTCGCAATACCATGGGACACCAGAGCTGAAGAGAAAGAGAGGGAAAAAATGGATAGTATCAAGATCTGAAAATAGAAATAAGAAGGATAGGGATATCCAGTGGAAATCGTA
Organism: Macrobrachium nipponense; assembly: GCF_015104395.2. Classification (NCBI taxonomy): domain Eukaryota; kingdom Metazoa; phylum Arthropoda; class Malacostraca; order Decapoda; family Palaemonidae; genus Macrobrachium; species Macrobrachium nipponense. Next base: position 66,673,187 of record NC_087220.1, read on the forward strand.
CCCATAATCATAGGAGCACTAGGCACGATCCCAAGATCCCTGAAAAGGAATCTAGAAAAACTAGAGGCTGAAGTAGCTCCAGGACTCATGCAGAAGAGTGTGATCCTAGAAAGCGCACATAGCAAGAAAAGTGATGGATCCTAAGGAGGCAGATGACAACCCGGAACCCACACTATAAATACCACCCAGTCGAATTGGAGGACTGTGATAGAGCGAAAACCAAAAAAACAAAACAAAATAAATAATAATAATAATAATAATAATAATAATAATAATAATAATAATAATAATAATAATAATAATAGTGGCTTGTCTCAATGAATTAGCAGGGGCCATTCGCCATCTTTTCAGAATTTGGAAACGAAACGGATTGGAAATCAGACGAGGAGACTGTCATTTCCGAAAACAACCCTCCTAATCCAGAACAAATTCCGAGAAAATGTCCATGCACTCAAATAATTCCTCCCCAAAAATTCCACGAACATCTCTCCACAGTCGATTTCATCAACATCGTCATCGCGTCTCGGGCAGATCATAATATTTGTTGAGGTTTTGTCGGATGAAAAAAAAAAAAAGAAGAAGAAAGGAGGGGAGAGGAATCCCGTTGCGAAAATATTCTTCGTTGAAGATTTTTTTTTTTCCCTTTTTTTTCATAGGGGGTCAAAGGGACGTGATTGGGGGGGGGGGGGGGGGGGGGGGGGGGGGGGGGGGGGGGGGGGGGCGTGTTTCACCCCTGATTTTAGAGCCGTCATTATAAAAGGGAGGTTGTTGTAGATATCATGTTTTTTGTTTGACGGACGAAATAATGAATAAATAATAATAATAATAATAATAATAATAATAATAATAATAATAATAATAATAATAAAAAGAAAAATCCCATTTCGAAATATTCCTTGTAAAGATTCCTTCATAGGAGCGAAGGGACGGGGGGAGGGGGAGGGGGGTGAGAATTTCACTGATTAGAGCCGCCATAATAAAGGGGAGGTTGTTATAGAGATCATTATATCAATTGAGGTTCTGACGGACGAAAAAATAAAATAATCTAAATAAATAATAACATAATGATAATGAAAATCCCGCTTCGAAATATTCCCCGTTAAGATTCCTTCATAGGGGCAAAGGGACGGTGGGGATTACCTAATCTCCCCGGCGCGTTTTCACTGATTACAGCCGCCATTATAAAAGGGAGTTGGTTGTTGTTGTTGTGGACTGGTATTGGTTTTTCACGAATCAGTTCGTTCTGAAAGAAAGTTTTCAAGATTGCGAAGGACGCCACAAACTTCGTTCCTTACTTTTCGTTTCTTATTTACAAACTGCAAGACGTTGTTTATATGATTATTATTATTATTATTATTATTATTATTATTATTATTATTATTATTATTATTATTATTACTATTCAGAAGCTGAACTTGAAAGAAATGACAGAAGAAAAGAGCAGTCGATTAATAAATGAAAAACTAATAAATGAACAAAATGACTAAAAACTAAAAAAGAATTAAAAAAGATTACGTAAATTAACTAAAAGTTATAAAAGGCGAACTGTCAGCATGGGGACCTTTAGCGGAGCCGTGCAATGACGTTGGGGAAAAACGGTTGGTTGACACAAGGACGGCATTCAGTTCCCTTTTTAAATGAAGTCTTGCAAAACGGCTCCCTGGGGATATTTGACCAAAACCCAGGTGACGGCAACACGTTCTGAACCCAATCCCATTTCGGTATTTTTGCGTCGGGGGGGGGGGGGGGGGGGGGGGGGGGGGGGGGTTGGAGGGGGGGGGGGGGGGGGGGGGGGGGGGGGAGGGGGTTGATGAAGGTATTAATGCTTTGGGGGATTAGTGAATCGTCGGCGGGTCGCAATGAAATAAGAAAAAACGAAAGGATGCATTACCCGTTGGCCAGTTGGTTGATAACTTCACTGAAAGTCTTTGATTTCTTCTTTCCTCTTTTTCCGCTGGGCGGTAGGTTCGCAAACCCACGTGAGGACGAAACTTATTATCACCTAAAAAAAAAAAGCCGGCCAAAAAAAAAGCCAACCTTTGTAGCTGGATATATATATTATAGATATTATATAATATATATATAATATATATATATATAATAGATATATACATCAGGGTTAATACTATAACATATAATGTGTGTATCATATATAGTATATATATATAGATATCAGATGGTGTTCGTATATATATATAGATTATATATATATATCAGTATATATATATATATCACACAACACATAGTATATAGATATTAATATACCGATATATAAGGTAATAGTGTATATAATATATACATACATATATAGTGTATAATATTAGATATATTAATTATATATTATATATATTACAAATTACATATAGTAAATAGGTAACATACATTTATTATATTATATTATATAATATGTGATATTATCATAGATTTTCTGAACCCATCATCGGGCACGAAACCCTTGGGGTCTTTGAAGTGAGAAGTCCAGGGGCATCTTAGCAAGTTTCCTCCCACAGCAAAGGTACGTCAGTCAGATATTTTATTTCTACGATTAACGTTTATTTCCCCGAATATAGATATTACGTATTTATTATATTATAATATAATATATTAAATTATAAATAATATATTAATATATTATAGATATAAATAATTAAAATATATTTCTATATATAGATATATAGTATATATATATATTATATAAATATTAAATAATATTAACTAATTAATATAGAATTTATATTATAGAATACAATATTATGTACATAATATATAATAGTAATAGCCACAATGCCCTCCCCTTAAGCTTATTAAAATTCCTTCGTTCTTTTTTTGGATACGCCTAGTTCCAACACAAAGCCTCCGAGCTCCAACCTTCAAAAAAAAAAAAAAATAAAAGAAATATGAAGAAATCATGATGTACCGGTAGCGGGAAACGGAACCCGCGATAACCCATGAATCGGCGACGATGGTCGCCTTGGTGATATACTTACTATAAGTGTCTATCACAAAAATCCCATACCTGTCATTTTGCCGAAATTCTTTATTGCCACAGAAAAAAAATAAAAAAAATGAATGGAATTCCTCCGGTGCATTCATTTTTAATGAGGAAATTGGACAGAACTGTTATTTTCATCGTTATTTGCCTACCCTACTATTGAAACAGGGATAGGAAAAAAAAAAAAAGGAAAATGAGTCTTGATTGAAGGCAAACAAAAATGAAATAAAAATGCATTTTCATTGCCAGCGATGGATCGGGGGTCAGAAGCCTCAAAAAGAAAGAAAAAAGGTCAAAAAAGGTTAAAAAAAAAAAAAAAGGTTGAAACTACATTCGTCTGGAAATGAAAATCTAAAAGTGAGACACCATGTCCTAAAATAAACACGCAAGGAGTTCCCACCCGTTTTTTCATGACAATTGTCGGGGAAGCTTTCGTGGGTCCCGGCCTTTGAAGCTTAAACTCTTTTTGGAGAAGGGGGGAGGGGGGGGAGGGAGGGGGAGGGGGGAGGGAGGGTGGGGGAGGGGTGGCAAAAATTGTTTTATATATATAATATATATAGATAATATAGATAATATAGATATATTATATAAATATAATATATTTATATAGTATATATATATAACCGAGAAAGAATCAGAAACCGCGGGTTCACAATAGGGATTCATCAATTTAAATGGGGCAAATTAAACCGAAAAGACGGTAATAGAAATAGTGGAAATTGTGATTTTGACATTTCAGGGAGGGGGGGGCAAACAATACCAGCACCCCCAACCCACCCACCCCCCAAAAAAATAAAAAAAACTAATTATGAATATACAATAATCAGAAAGGGAAACCGGAACAAGGTCCAGGTCCAATAGGTCCACCAATTAAAAATGGGAAGTTAAACCCAAAACCCGGGAATAATAAGATATAAATTGAAAACAAAGTTTTGATATCAATTTTAAGGGGAAAGGGGGAAAATATATAGTATACATCATATATATAGATAGATTATATATATATTATATATATAATATACTATATATATAATATAAGTATATATCCTGAAAGGACCGGAACCACAGGTCACAATGAGTCATAATAAGGCCACAAATTGATCATGGGAAGTTCCAAGTTGCACCCCAACCCAAAGCCGGGACTAAAATAAAGTTTTAAAAGTTTAATTGGTTGAAATTCCTTTCAGGAAAAGGAAAAAGCAAAATGGTTCAAACAAATATCGAAAGGAAAGAGGAAACCGACCAAGAGTGTTCGCAAATAGGTCACAATAGGTCATCAGTCGAATGGCAACGTCCTCACCCCGAAAACGGAGTTGGAAACTACTTGATTTTCGCCTTCCCTGAATTTCCAAGACAGTATGTTACTACACCTTAATTACACCTCCCGAACGTCTGGTTGTATGACATCAAAGCATCAATGAAGCACACAATGAGTTCTTTGGAGCCTTCCCCCCTTCTCACATACCTAATTACCATAAGCGGAACTGATTATCCTCGAAATAAACTTTTATTTCGGCGGTAATTCCCAGCAAGAATGACAAAGAAAGGGATTGATTCCTACTCTCGAAAATATCTTGAAGTAAATATTTTGGTTCACCTTTGAAAACCAAATTTAAATTTAATTTCATGTTTCATTTGTTCAAGATGATTTTTAGACCATGATACAAATCTCATTGATGAATGCAAGTCCCATAATTATATATACTTATATACAATTATATATATTATATATAATTATATAAATATATTACATGATATATAAATAATATTAAACACCACACACAGAATATATATATATATATAATATAGTTATATATATATATATATATATACTATATATAATATAGCTAATATATTATTATTATATTATGACATTCAGAAAACTGTTACTTTGAAGCATTAATTCAAATGTAAAATATAATTTCTTTTTTTTATTATCACTACCGATGGAACTAATGACCAATTAGGAGAGAGCTTTAATCTAATTTGTTTTTTTAAATTGTTATTTTTTCCTATTTATATTTACAATTCAAATAACGCAATATCATATAAGTTTAGGTTGGTTTAGATTTTGATCAATAAAATTTTTCCTTCAAAGAAGAAGGTTGGGATTATCCAAAATCAGAGTTTATGATTTTGCGAGTTAAGAAAAAACCGGCAAAGATCTAGACACCATTTTATTTTTCCCACCGGGGTCAAATGAAACAAATTAATTACAACCCGAGGTAGGAAAAGCATTTAAGAAGTTCCCCCGTAATGTTTAATCCTGAACCCCGCATTTGAAAATCTTAATGCGAGCATATAGGCTCCCCCTCCGCCCTCACCCCCCACCCCCCACCCCCCGGTACCCCAAGACTCTCACCCTTAAAGAAAATGGCACACAGACGCTTAGTGAGTTAGCATAAGCCCGTTGTTCCCGGCTAAGAAGACAAAATGCGCACCGGGGAGGAAGACGTAAATTTTCTTTTTAGCGAAAAGGTGGGCGTTGCAGGGAGCGGCAGTTGCTTTATAACCTGCGGTTTCCCGACGAGAATAATGGCTCTCTCTCTCTCTCGGTCTTCTCCTCTCGTTGCCTCTCCTCCTTCATCTACTCTTCTTCTTCCTTCTCTATCCTCTCTTCCCTCTTCATTTCTCTTTATCATTTTTCACCCTTATATCGCCTAGTCAGTCGTTGTGTCATCACGCGAGAAAAAAAAAAAACAAAAAAAAAAAGCAACTCGAAGGGAATTTGGTTTTCTTTCTCGCTCGTTGGGCAATCGATGCTTCTTTCGAAAACGTCCGGCCAGGGTAGGGTTTTGGTTTAATTAATTCTCTCTCTCTATCTTTTCTCGGTCTATCTCCCTCTCCCGCTCACATCTCTCTCTCTCCTCTCTCACAACACACACACCACACACACCCAGGATAGAATGCTGGCTGGGGTTCAGGAAAAACTGCAAATAAAAAAAATGTCCTCGAAACATCATTAGAAGACTAATCCTTCCCGTTTACTTACAAAATGTCCTACGAAAATGTGCCTCTTATCTCAGACCGGAGTAAGGGTCGGTCCCTAGGTTTTTAGGTCATAAAAAGATTCTAGAGGACTTCGCCTCAAAAAACGGAAGCCTCAGGATACGTTAAGGGATATAACAGAAATCCGTCCCATCCTCTGATCTCCTTTCACGGTCCTGCAATCACCGAGTCCCTTCACACACAACACCCCGGCCCAATCAGGGAACACAGAAGAAAAGAAGAAGAAGAACCAGAAACTCAAATCTTCCGGGGCCAGTAAATGAAGCAATCCTAAGAAGCTATCGAGAGGCCCGTACCGAACCAATCATCGCCCATCATGCCCTCGGAATAGAAAACAACGAACCCTATATTCCAGGGGCCATTTTCTTTTACCAAAGGTTTTTTATTTTTTATTTTTTTCATTTCCTCGACCGTAATGGGGTGCCGGGTGTGTGGTGGTGTGTGTGTTGTGTGTGTGTTGGTTGCACAAACTCAGGGGGCGGTCTTCATCAAAAAACAACACATTAGACGGGGACATCTCCTCGCGAGGGATTGTTACCTACGAAGGCAGGAGAGACAGGAGTTGCCACCCCCCACAGCGTGGTGGATAACTTTTCATCTTTAGATAATGAGAGACAAAAAATGCTCGGGTTGAAAGGATATGTACTGTGGGGACAACGAAGCTGTGGGGACAATGGAACTGCAGGGGAAAACAAGAACTCTGATGAAAAAAAAAAAAACTCTGGGTCAATAAGAAACCATGCTGTTTGGGGAACGATGAAAAACTGTGGGAGGGGCAATGAAAACCGATGGCAACGAAACTTATTGGGGAACGAGTGAAAGCTGTGGGTATAATTGAAACCATGAAAACATGTGGATATAATTGGAACCCCCCCATGAAACTGCGGATATCAATGGAACCATGAAAACTGTGTGGGTACAATTGGTGCTGTGGCGACAACGAAAGCCGTGGGCGGGGACAATGACAAAGTGTGGGTACAATGGAAACTGTGGGAACCAACCAAAACAGTGGGAGACAATTTAAAAGTGTGGGTACAAACGGTGTTTCGCGTTTTGGCATTAAAGATACGGGACCATTTTAGGATAACGATAATTTATGATTTACTTATTAGAAATTGAAAATATAGAAATTAAATTATTTCTAATAAAATTATTTCTAATAAAACTACCTAGCACATTCATTGTTTTAATTTTTAGGTTTGGTGAAAACAATGATGCTGTTGGACCAATAGATTTTAGCACGCACCCCGAGCAAGCAGGAGGTCGGGGGTCTTCGCCCAGGGTTAATGATTTACCAGGTCAATATTAATATATTATGATTATATATATATTTTGTTATTATAAATTATATATATATTATAATATATATGTCATATATTGTTGTATAATATATATATACATATATATACGCAATATATAGATACCTATATATATATATATATAGTATGCATACCAACATATATACACCCATAACATCACCTACAAATAAACAAAAGCACTAAGAAATACAACCACCCTACGCCTTCTTGTAACGTCATTACACGCCGAATGTTAACGAAATTCCCTTTCCCCTTTCCTTTTTATTTTGTTATTTCTTCATTTCATTTCCTAAGTCACCTTGTCTTTCCCTGGATGCGTTCACCTCTAGGGTCTTTTTCCCTACCAAATAAATTTACTTTTTCCACTTTTTCCCTTCCCCTTATATACGATGTCTTCTTTTTAGCCTTTGCCCTGTAAGAGTCAAAGCTAACCGAGACGGCGTTTTTGTCTGTACCGTTTTTATCATCCTTTTTTCTGTCCGCTCCCCAAATCTTGAAAAACTAACTGAGGCTAGAGGGCTGCATATTGGTATGGTGGGGTAACACCCACCCCTCCCATCAAGCAAGGCATACCAAATTGCAGCCTTCTAGCCTCCAGTAGGGTTTTTATTCTTTATCTAAGATTAAAGTCTCACATAATCGTGCGTTCTGGCAACGCTACAGGACAGGCCACCCACCCGGGCTGGGATGGCTGAGAGCTTTTATGGGCCAACGGCTCAATAAAGACAACTGGTTTGCTTTGGCTTGGCGCGTTTTTTTTATTGCTCCCAACCGTGTAAACACAAAGGGGGGGGAAAGTGACCGTGGATTTTCTTCAATGTTTATACAAATAGTTTGTGGGGTCACCCTTCATCTCCTCTTCCCCTTTCTTCCTTCTTTTCTTCTTCCTTCTTCTTCCGTTTTTCCCCCCCCCCCCCACCCTTTTTCCTTTTTCTTCTTCCTTTTTTTTTTTTCCCCCCGTGTTTACCCGTGTTCGTCATCCCCATCACACAAAGATTCGTGGGTATAAATCAATCACAGGTACAAACAGTTGGATGCGCATTTAAATCCCTGGCGTAAATAAACAAGATAAATAAACCCAAACCAATCTTCCACACTAACACAATAGAACAAGTTCACATTAAGTACATAAACGCTTGCGGCTGGCAGAGAAGTACAAAAAAAAAAAAAACGTTATCCCATGGGAAACGTTCACCGAGCGAATCCCTCGACCGGCGGGAATTTCATGAACGGAAATATGTCTCGGCGTCCGGCCTCCGCGTCTGTCTCACCCAACCCACCCAGCCGTTCCTTTGCCCGACAAGTTACCAAAGTTGTTTTTTATTACTCCGGGCCTCTATAAGCATAGCCTACCCTCCCTCCCGCTACGATTTTCCCAATACTGTACGCTGGCTTCCTTTGCTTCTTCCCACTCCCTTCCTTCAACCGCCACCCTGCTGCCAGCATCTCAGTTTTCGTTGCCGACTGGCTAAAATGCCCTTTCGGAAATCGCGAAATTAAAAACCACCAACAAAACTGGTCCATGTTCGTATACCCTATTTGGGCTTCTATAAAATTTTCGTTGTTGGGTTGCCAAAATGTACCCGTGATAATCATTGGATTATTTTAAAAAGCCTTAATAGAACTGATAAACCTGAATTTTTTAAGGCTTTTAAACGCGAATTTAAAAACCTTAATAAAACTGATCCATTTCATTTGTGAGGGCTTCACCAAATAATTTCCGTTTCTTGGTTTTGTAAATATGTAGTTTGATAATCGCCAATTTACAAGCTCTTTTCCAGATTGTTTGTCATAATTTGGCTCAATTGAGCTTGAAGTTAATTTCGTTTGTTGTTTTGTTTTGCAAAAAAAGGATTTTTCATAACCGCCAATTTAAAAACCCTCAATAGTACGGGACAATTTTGCTCATCTGAGGACCTGTTTCATTTGCAAAGGCCTTCGTTGCGAATCAAAAAAGTTTAATTAAACTAACAGAAATGGGTGTCAGCTAACTTGCGGCTTATAAAAAAGAACCAATTTCCCAGCCATGGTGCTTCAACAATTATCATTCTAAAAAGTCAATTTACTAACTATTTTTTACTATTAACAACAGAAAGACCCTACGCCAATCGCACACCATCCCCCTAACTTCCCAATGCTCTGACCTGAAAACGTAGGCCGATAAATAAACAAAAACCTATCTATATGTTCGAGGTACGCGTCGATACAGGCATCGATTTCAAAAGTTTATGAACACAGGCGAATTCCTTCACTGGCGATCATTCCATTAAGCCTCGGGAAAAGCTCTTGCAGAAACGTCGATGAAAATTATTGGGGGTATTTCCTTGGTTGTAATTTTTGCCAAAGGCTGTGGGGGTGAAAAATAAAACGCCATCCAAATATACGTAGAGTCATCGAAGGGGCCAATAATTATGCTTCCCCCGCTGTAAAGTGCGATATTTCTTTGGTTCCGAACGTAATTGGCCCGGGTAATAGTTGCGCAATTCAGCGAGCTTTACTGCGATAAAATTGATTATCCTGGGTAAACAAACAAACAAACACACCACACACACACACACACACACACACACACACACATCCTGCCCTGTTTATCTGTTATTCAATAACAAGGAAGGTGCAGTTAGGTTCCCAAAATCGTCCGCAGGCAAAGCATTAATTCAGCCATGCTTATCCAACTATTTTCCTGACATTTTTACGGCACACACAAGCTTTCTCTGCTACTCTCTCTCTCTCTCTCTCTCTCTCTCTCTCTCTCTCGCTCTCTCTCTCTCTCTCTGCGCATCTTACTTAATAACCAGTTTATTTTTGCTGTTAAAAGTAAAATAGTTTTCTTGAGTTTTTGGTAGCAGTCAATACGAAATCCGAATAACTTGTATCCCAAACGGAAAGCAGCTTTACATAGTACGACGGATTGTATCCCCAGACAACAGGTGTGTATTATCCTGGGCACTGGAGTTTGGTATTCCAGACCCAGATTTGCAAACCCCATAAAACCCTGAGGCGATACAAACCCTATGTCTGGGATACAATCTTGGGACTCGGGATACAAACCTTGGATCTGGGATACGAAACACGGTCTGGGGACTACAGGACTAGGCTTCTGGGGATACAAACTCAAGGTCAGGGGG